>NW_007748261.1:11673-11966 GCF_000696425.1 Galeopterus variegatus
ATCTGTTTAAAGCTTGAGGCTGAACATATATGGTCATTTAGCATGAACTTCTTTTTCATTAATTTTTAATACTGAAAACACTAAGTTCTTCCTTCCTTTGTACGTACACTGTCCCTCTACTCCATAAAGATCACATGTTTATAGTCCCAAGGCAAAGTCTTTGCGATGTGGGGGTACATTGGGACTTCTCCAGAGGCTACTTTATTCCTTTTTTTTTTTTTGTCTTTTTTTGTGACCGGCAATGGGATCGCAACCCTCGGTGTTGCGCTCGCACCTCGCTCAGCCAGTGAGCG
>NW_007748262.1:0-491 GCF_000696425.1 Galeopterus variegatus
CCCATAGTTTGCACAAGGCATTGCAGTGAGGCACTTTCAGTTTTCCCTGGTCCTAGTGCATGAATAAGATGCACTTATGATAACATGGATATGCTTCCCTGATTGCTGTCCTAAGCCTCCACCCTCAAAATTGTACAAGAGTCAGATTTCTGGAAAGCAACACCTGTGCATAGGAACGTGTTCATTTCTGACTTAATACAAGCAGCACTACGAACATTGTCACAGGCTCCTTATCTTCATCGTAAAGTTTTATACGCATAGCAGGTTGTTTATTCCATAAAGTCTGGTGAATCTACTCATATTCTGAATACACACAGTAACCTCCAAATTTACGATGAAGTTTTTAAATGGGATCACTTGCACCAACATTAACTTTTTAATTCATGCTTCCAAAGACACATACGTGCATATATATATATATATATATATATACACACAAGTATATGTATACATATATACCTGTGTATTTGATACAGTATACAAAAAAATGA
>NW_007748262.1:5888-6478 GCF_000696425.1 Galeopterus variegatus
CTTAACAAATGCCATATGTTGATAGACAACACGCTTTCAAAATACAGAGCCCAGGCTAAGTGAAAGAGAAATGTTGAAGGTGGCAGGCTTCAGAACCTGAAGGGTCTGTGAGCTTAATGCACAGAAAGAGTGTCACCCCACCGTTTGCACAAGGCATTGCAGTGAGGCACTTTCAGTTTTCCCTGGTCCTAGTGCATAAATAAGATGCACTTATGATAACATGGATATGCTTCTCTGATAGCTGTACTAAGCCTCCACCCTCAAAACTGTACAAGAGTCAGATTTCTGGAAAGCGACAGCTGTGCATAGGAACGTGTTCATTTCTGACTTAATACAAGCAGCGCTACCAACACTATCACAAGCTCCTTATCTTGACCCTAAAGTTTTATACGCATAGCAGGTTGTTTATTCCGTGAAGTCTGGTGAATCTACTCATATTCTGAATACACACAGTAACCTCCAAATTTACGATGAAGTTTTTAAGTGGGATCACTTGCACCAACATTAACTTTTTAATTCATGCTTCCAAAGACACACACGTGCATATATGTATATATATATATATATATATATACATATATATATATGCA
>NW_007748262.1:7229-7611 GCF_000696425.1 Galeopterus variegatus
CTTCTCAGTACGTCTGTTTTCCTATCTGTTGTAAGAGGATAAAATGCACCTGCCTCACTTAGTTGCTGTGGGGATTAAATGACATGGTGCTTGTAAAACACCCACACAGCGTGTGGCACGCAGTCATCTTCAGGAAGTGGTAGCTTCTTACTGTAATACCTTGGATTATTCCAACGTGCTTATGTGCCAAATTCACCTTCAGGGCAGGTACTCGGCCCCTACATGGCACACGCGGGGTTGACGCTGAGGTGCCCACACGACCCCTTCAACACGGCAAGGCCTGGATGCAGAGCGGCTGTGCCCAGCTCCAAAGCTGCCCCCTTACTCCACACTCCACCGCACCTCTTCATTCCACTGATTTAGCAGTATTTTCACTACATGC
>NW_007748262.1:11730-11965 GCF_000696425.1 Galeopterus variegatus
ATGACCTATTTTCAAATATCCCAGAAAAGTGAAAAGAAGTTGTACATTTCCTAAGACGATGCTGCAAAGACAACTAAAATGTCATGAATATTAGTTTTATCAATCAACTCCAGTAATGAGGACGACCTCATGCTGATCTGAAGCTTGAAAGAATTATGGATATCTTTGATTAACGTAAAGAGGAAAAACTAGGTCATACTTAACAAATGCCATATGTTGATAGACAACACGCTTT
>NW_007748263.1:0-247 GCF_000696425.1 Galeopterus variegatus
GCCACGTGACTGATTCTCTCTTCCATGTCTTTGTTTTGTGTCACGGCTTCGCAGATGTCCCATTGCAATTTTCTGTTCATCTCCTCAGACTTGATCAAGTCTTCCCTGGCCCTGTAGAGATCTTCCTCCAGCTCTGCCATGTGACTGATTCTCTCTTCCAGGTCTTTGTTTTGGGCCATGGCTTCCCAGATGTCCCGTTGCAATTTTGTGTTCATCTCCTCAGACTTGATCAAGTCTTCCCTGGCCG
>NW_007748263.1:5954-6248 GCF_000696425.1 Galeopterus variegatus
AGAAGGAAATTTAGAAAACTCACAAATGTGTGGAAATTAAACAACTCCTAAATAAACAATGGGCAAAAAGAAATTAAACTCTCCTAAATAAACAGTGGGTAAAAAGAAAAATCACAGGGAAATTAGAGAGTACTCTGAGATAAAGATCAAAGCGCAGCATATCAAAATTTGTAGGATGCAGGGCTCATGCAGAGCTTAGAGGAAAATTTATACTCGTAAACACCTATATTAAAAATAACAAAAATCTCAAATCAGCAACGTAAACTTCTGCCTTAAGAAAATAGAAAAAGAAGA
>NW_007748263.1:11764-11965 GCF_000696425.1 Galeopterus variegatus
CCCACCACAGAAAGGGAGTTGAAACTGACACACGCCCTGTATAAAGAATAGGGGGAAAGAACAGAATAGAGAAAGTCTGCCTACCAACAGAGAAAAACAGCAAGTAATTTTGTGTGTTTCTGCTGGGTTTTGTAAAGACGGGAAAAAGTCTCACCTCAGATTTCAAACTAAGGTCTACATGCCTAATAGTTTGATATTTAA
>NW_007748264.1:0-1174 GCF_000696425.1 Galeopterus variegatus
AGATCCAACAAGGGATTAATCCAGAATATATAAGAAACTCAAACAACTTGATAGTAAATTTTTTAAAAACTCAAATTAAAAAATGGGCAAAGGGGCTGAATAGATATTTCCCAAAGGAAGACATACAGATAGCCACAACAGGTACATGAAAAAAATGCTGAACAACACTAATATTTAGGGAAATGCAAATCAAAACCACATTGAGATTTCACCTCACCCCAGTTAGACTCACTATTATCAAAAAGACAAGAGAATAACAAATATTGGTGAGGATGTGGAGAAAGGGGAACCCTTCTACACTGTATTATCAGATAGTACTACTATACAATCCAGCAATCCCACTACTGTGTGTATACCCAAAAGAATGGAAATCAACATGTTGAAGGGATACCTGCACTCCCATATTCATCACAGCTCTATTTACAATAGCCAAGTGTTGGAACCAAACTAAATGTCTATCAGCAGATGACTGGATATGGAAAATGTGGAATATGTACACAATGGAATGCTACTGTACCATAAAAAAGAATGAAATCATGCCATTTATAGTAACATGGATGAGCTTGGGGAAAATTATGTTAAGTGAAATAAGCCAGGCACAGAAAGATAAATACTGCATATCCTCACTCATAAGTGGGAGTTAATATGAAAGAAATAAAGACAGAAAAAAAGAGGAAGAAGAATAAAAAACAGAGAAAGAAAAAAGGAGGGGAAGGAGGGAGGGAAGGAAAGAAAGAAGGAAGGAAAGAAAGGAGGAAAGGAAGAAAAAGAAACAAAGAAGAAAGACACGAGAGATAGGATCTATGGTCACTGGAGATGGAAAAGGGGGAGGAGGAGGAGAGTTAGGGGGAAATTGGGTAATGGACAAAAAGAATGATTACAATTTGTAATGATCATCATGCTAATAATACTGATTTGATCACAACATATAGTGCACAAATACTGATAGTCAATTCTGTACCCCATGAGTTTGTATAATCAATTATGTTTCAATTAAAAATAAATTAAAATAAATCAATATAGAATGAAAGCAAAAAAAACCAAAAAACAAAATTAACAAGAGAAAGGGATGTTAAAATCTCTATTTATGGGTATGAATTTATTTGTTTTTTCTTTTAGTTACTTCAACTTAAAGTATAATTTTGAAGTTTTGTTATTAGGTTAAAAAAAAAAA
>NW_007748264.1:5651-6544 GCF_000696425.1 Galeopterus variegatus
TACTTCTATGTTCTGAAAAGAGATTGTAGAAATTTATAGTTTCTTAGTTAAATGTTTGGTAGAATTCATTGGTGAACCCGTCTGGGCCTGTTGCTTTCTGTTGTGGAAGGTTACTAATTATTGATTTAATTTAATAGATATAGGACTAGTCATATTGTCTATTATTCTTCTGTGAGTTTTAGCATACTGTGTCTTTCAAAAAATTAGTCCATTTCATCTTAGTTATGAAATTTGTCAGCATAGAATTGTTCATATTATGCCTTTATTGTACTTTTCATGTTCATGTGGTCTGTAGTGATGTCCTCTCTTTCATTTCTGATATTAGTAGCTTGTGTTCTCTATTTTTTTATTCTGAGCCTGGCAAGAGGCTTATCAATTTTATTAATCTTTTCAAAAAACTAGTTTTTGGTTTTATTGATTTTCTTTACTGGGTTTTTTTTTCAATTTCATTGACTTCTGTGATAATTTGCTTTTTTCCTCTGCTTACTTTGGATTTAATTTGTTCCTCTTTTACTAGTTTCCCAAGGTAGAAGTTTAGATGATTGACTTTTTTTTTCTTTTCTAATATATGCATTCAGTGCTGTAAATTTTTCTTTAAGTGCTGCTTTTGCTGCATCCCACAAATTTTGGTAATTTGTATTTTCATTTTTATTTAATTCAAAATATTTTTTAATTTCCCTTTAGATTTCCTTTCACCCATGTGTTATTTAGACACTTTTTATTTCTTATTCTAGGATGATGGTTTATTAATTTGTGTGCTTGTTTGCTATACAGCATTTCAAAGAAGTTTTAACATTATTTTCAAGCTTTCACTGTTACAGATGAGAAGCCAGCTCTCATTTGTGTTTTTGATCTCCTATTTACAATGTGTCCTTTTCTTCTAGCAGCTTTTA
>NW_007748264.1:11436-11964 GCF_000696425.1 Galeopterus variegatus
AGCGCCGCCGCGCTTCCCAAGCGGTGCACTTATCCAGTGCGCCACTGGGCCGGCCCCTGTAGATATTCTTTTTAAAGTTTGTGAAGTTTCTCCTCTACTAGTTTTCTGGAGGGTTTATTTAATTATTTTTTAAAATCATGAATGTTAGATTTTGTCTAATGTTCTTTCTGCATCAGTTGCTATGATCATGAGATTTTTCTTTATCCTGTTATAGTGTGATAGATTACATTATTTTTAAAATGGTGAACTTCCCTTGCATACCTGGGATAAATCCCATTTGGTTGTGGTGTAGGTGTATAATTTTTTATATACATTGATGGATTTTATTTGTTAATATTTTGCTAAAAATTTTTGCATCTATTATCATGAGTGATACTGATCTACATAATTTTCTTTACTTGTAATTTCTTTGGTTTTGGTAGTAGAGTAATGCTGGCCTCATAGAATAAGTAAGGAAATAGTCCTTCTACTTCTATGTTCTGAAAAGAGATTGTAGAAATTTATAGTTTCTTAGTTAAATGTTTGGTA
>NW_007748265.1:0-207 GCF_000696425.1 Galeopterus variegatus
TCAATTAGCCTAGGTGAATATGAACATGTGATCAGAATGAATCCTCTTAAACCCGTGAGAACCAATCACACCATTAAAGAGAGAATCGTGCCCGCTTTGACTGTTGGCCTTGTGAGAAAGGCACACTGTCTCAAAATTGTCGAATGATAAGGCAGCTCAGCTATCTCTGAGGAGCAACCACAGTTGCAATTTTGAATATTTTTCCAG
>NW_007748265.1:5848-6536 GCF_000696425.1 Galeopterus variegatus
TGTTTAATTTCTTCTTGGATCCATAGGTCATTCAGGAGCATGTTGTTTAATTTCCATGTGTTTGTACAGTTTCCTGAGTTTCACTTTTTATTGATTTCTAGTTTCAATCCATTGCGGTTTGAAAAGATACTTGACATGATTTCAATTTTTGAAAATTTGTTGAGACTTGATTTGTGGAGAATGTTCCATGTGCTGATGAGAAGAATGTATATTCTGTTATTGTTGATGAAATGTTATGTACATATCTACCAGGTCCAATTGGTCTAAAGTATAGTCTAAATCCTGTGTTTCTTTGTTTATTGGTTGCCTGGGTGATCTGTCCAGTGCTGACAGAGGTGTGTTCAGGTTCCCTACTGTTATTGTGTTGGGGTCTATCTCTTTCTTTAGGCCTAATAGTGTTTGCTTTATGTATCTGGGTGCTCTAGTGATATATGCACGTAGTTTTATGATGTTATGTCTTCTTGCTGGATAGATCCCTTTATGATTATATAGTGGCCTTCTTTGTCTCTTTTTATGGTTTTTGGTTTGAAGTCTATTTTATCTCATATAAGGATAGCTACTCCTGCTCATTTTTGGTTCCCATTTATGCTATATATCTTTTTCCATCCCTTCACTATTAGGCTGTGTGTGTCTTTACAGGTGTGGTGAGTCTCTTGTAAACAGCATGTAATTGGGTCTAGCTTTTTAA
>NW_007748265.1:11670-11963 GCF_000696425.1 Galeopterus variegatus
ATCATGTTTTGGGTCTCTATTTCATTTAGTTCTGCTCTGATCTTGATTTTCCATATACTAATTTGTAGACTGAATTGTTCTTATTTTTATAGTTCTTTGAAGTGTCATGTTAGATTGTTTATTTGAAATTTTTCTATTCTTTTGATGTAAGCATTTATTGCAATGAACGTCCCTTTTAATTCCGCTTTTGCAGTATCCCACAGGTTTTGATATGGTGTGCCTTTTTTTTTGGTAGTTTCAAGAAATTTTTTGATTTCCTGTTTAATTTCTTCTTGGATCCATAGGTCATTCAG
>NW_007748266.1:0-426 GCF_000696425.1 Galeopterus variegatus
CTTAAAAATTTTTGCTTTGGAGTGTGCATGAATTTCCCCTCCATATACTTAATGTAAGTTGAATAAATAACAATTTTTTATTATGCAGGGGTATGACTGTTACTTTAATAAATCCCAACAATGGATGGGGAAAACAACCGTATTACTATTTCCTCCCCCCAAACTAAAAACTCCTGATGGAGGCACCCCAGGTAGGGTTCCTTTCTTTAGAGAAGAATTACTTATAATGAGAGGAGAAGTTTGAGAAATTCAGTAATACTTGGAGAAAAGTGGTTTTTAGTTTACGGAAGTTTTTTCAAGGCTTTGGACTTTGGTAACTTCTTATGTAGAAACAGCTTTACTTGGGGGAAAAAAAGGTATGTGGGGTAGTTTGCCTAATTGTGAAACTGAAATTCACAGAATAATTTCTCAAAAGATAACACAAAT
>NW_007748266.1:5898-6115 GCF_000696425.1 Galeopterus variegatus
ATATGGAAATTGTTTAAAAATTATCAGAATATTCCTACTCTTTAACTGTCAGTAACTTGTTTGTTTTAGTAAGATTCTGACATGTGAAACAGCTTGTTTAAACTAGGATAAATTTTTTTACTGACATTTAAATGAGCATGAGTGAAATTCTTATGCATGTAGTAATAGACTTGGAAAACAAAATATATAAAGTAGGATACTTTGAGGTACAAATATA
>NW_007748266.1:11642-11963 GCF_000696425.1 Galeopterus variegatus
GCAGCAAATTCTAAAAATTTTTGAAAAAGCTAAACTCAACCATGTAAAAAGCATTTGCCTTCTTTTGATTGTGACTTAAATGGTATGACTATGACTAATATTTTAGGGTCTAACAAGTTATAATTTTTTGTGCCCTAAAATGTAATGCTGTCTATAACTAAGAAGGCTATAAAAGTAAGATTTTATGTCAGATTGAGAGTTTGATGTTTCTATAATGTTTTATCAATTTTCTGCTTTATTACTAAATATTAAAGGGAATGATATGGAAATTGTTTAAAAATTATCAGAATATTCCTACTCTTTAACTGTCAGTAACTTGTT
>NW_007748267.1:0-1219 GCF_000696425.1 Galeopterus variegatus
TCATTTATTCAGTTTTTCAACAAACACTTCTTGTTTTCAGACTCTATATCAAAAACCATTGGGGAAAAAAAACAGGGTAGGAAGAGTAAAACATTTGTGGGTAGGATCTGTGGTCTCTCTCCTCAAGTGGCTTACATTGTACCTGGAGAATCAACTAAACGTTATCAAATATGAGTTTCTGAAAACGTCTTTCTGCATCTCAGCAGCTGGTATACCCTCTGCCATTGCTCCCCCAAACTAGGAGTTCTCTTCATCCCTCTCTTTCCTTCACTTTCCTACATTTAATCATCAGCAAGTCCACCCTTCTTCACTCCCAGAAACTAAACCGGGTCCATTGGCTTCTAGACCAAGCCATCTCTTGCTTGGATGACTGAAGCAGATCCTAAAACATCTCCCTGCTCGCTCTCTTCCAAAATCAATTCTCCACACAGCAACCAGGGTGATATTTTTAAAAATATGAATCAGATCAAGTCACTCACCTACTTAAAACAATCTAATGATTTCCCCTCTCATTTAGACTAAACTCAAATGCATTAGCGTTGCTTTCAGAGTCCAGCACGAGACCCTCCCTCGTGTGCACTCTCCTGCTCCCTCAGCAACTCCCAGGCTCTCTCCCATCTCAGGGTCTTCACATTATCCATTCCCTCTGCCTTTCATTGCTCTCCCCCTGATATTCATAATTCACACTGATTTTTTTTTAAAAAATGTCATTCAGTCCTCAAAGAGAATTTTCATGGCCACTGGATCACTTGGCATCATTTCTACCTGTTTTAATTCTTTGCTTTGTAATTATCAATATTTAGTTTCTGCTTATTTGTTTATTTAATAGTTAACATTTATATAGTGCTTCCTATGAGTCAAGAATCAAGTATCATCTAAATCCTTTATGCATCTTTTAGTTACACACCTTTCTTGGAGATCTCTTGTGCTCCTAAGGTTTCAATACACATCCATATGCATGGTCCACATAGGTGGGGACCATGTCTCCTCTTACTCACTATTTTGTCGGGGACCGTGTCTCCTCTTACTCACTATTTTGTCCCCAGAGTTAGCACAAAGTATATAGCACAGAGGAATTTCTCAGCACAAAGATATGATAAATGTTTGAGGTGATGAATATGTTGATTGATCTGATTCAATCATTAAACATCATATATATGTATCAAAATATTGCACAGTTAAAAATATTGTACAATTAAAAAAATAAAAATTAAAAACA
>NW_007748267.1:3365-11963 GCF_000696425.1 Galeopterus variegatus
CTGCCTCTGCAATTGATACGGTCATTTGCAATTAAGCTAAGGGGAAGGCTGACGGGTAACAGGGATCCCCCACCTGCACCCACTCCTGTGATCGGAGCTGTGGGGATAGAGAGGAAGGAGTCTGCAGATGGCCAAATGACCTCATGGAGCTGAGGTGAGATGGGGCAGTGAGAGAAGGCAAGGCAGGAGCCTCCAGTAACTTCCCGTTGTGGGTGGGGCCCTGGTGAGCTGGGTTGAAATTAACAGACCCATAGCAAGTCAGACACCAGAAGGAGGAAGTGGGAGGAAGAGACATGTGGGAACCTGAGCTGCAGGAGGTTCTCGGCATCCTACAACCATAGAGCACAGGAAGAGAGATGACGCGGGTCAGTGGCTTGCTCACTAATGTGTCAGGGGACAGTTGAGAACCCTTCAGCTGGACAGACCGTTTTTTAATGGCAAGAATAGGAGAAAAAAACAAAAAGGTGAAAAAGCATTTATGCAAGATTTTTGCACATTGGCTAATATGTGAGAAGTGAAATTGTGTTCAAATATTGGCATCACTGTACATCACTGTACTCTCTGCATTTTGCTTCTAAAACAAAAGAATATTTATTTTCACCCATATAGAAGAACCAGTGGCCTCAAAGTAAAGAGACAGTGGTTCCTAGTTAGGAAGAATAATATGGAAAAAAGACTACTCTTCCAGTCTGTGAAGCATCAACCTCATGAATGTGGAAAATCTCAGGTATTTGAGAAGGATGAAGCTGAGAAGAAGGTGATACCTACATTTACGCGAGGTGGCTGGGACTGCGAAGGTTACTCCAAAAGGGACTGTGTTGAGGTGGCAGTGATTAGAGTGGTTGATGAATTTTCATGAATTTCTCTCTATTCTGACTTGCTTCTCAAATCTTTAGATAGCAAATAATGAAAATGAAAAAAAAAATGTATAGAATGGCAGCGTGGATGAGGTAGAAATATCTCAGGGTGAGATTGGCTTTTGAATATTTGCTCTGATTTTTACTAACTCTAACTCATATAGTTGTTATAATGATTAAAGAATACAGTCTGTAAATTCTGTGGTACACAGAGGACTTAAAATAAATGTTAGCTCTCATCTTCTCTTTTTTACTTTGAAAGTTTAACCTTAGTTTATTGGCTGATATATGTTAAGGCACATTTTCACCAGTTGACTGCTTCGGGAGTTATATAAAACTGCTGTTTTTACAATAAATACTCATTCTAATGAAATACCTTACATGACTACTTTGTCTCCTTGATTTTCTGTAGTAAAATAAAATTAGTAATAACATATACCATAGAAATTTAATTACCATATAATATTTTTGAAATCAAATTCTGTAAATAATGTCTGATACAGAAAGGTGAAAAGGAGACTGCACACTCAAAGAAGAAGAAATTAATGTCGGAACTCTTCATAGAGGTATGGCAAGGTTAAAAGAATTGGAGAGACCTGAAGCTGTAGGAGATGAAAGCCAGATGGCAGCTGTGGACTTCCATGGAGAAAAGCAGCCACTGCCAGCCAGAAGTTGAGCAGAGACATAACCTGGGACATACTTGTTTATACCCTGACCTCACTCTGTTCCTGCCAGATCCTCCCATATTAGCTGAACTCAATGAGAAGCTAGCTTGGTTCATCCAAGGAGTGAATCCAGAGGAAGAAATAAACATTAGCCAGCATAATTAAGTGTGTGTGTGTGTGTGTGTGTGTGTGTGTATACACACACACACACATATATGTAAATTGTAAGTTACAAGGGCTCAATTCAATACCTCACCCATGAGTCTCCCACCCCTCCCAGCATAAGGTCAAATGCCATAGCCTGATATTTGGGTTTGGAAGATAAATAACTTAGGTAGTTAACTATATCAGGATGGAAGGTCGCAGCAGTGATTCATCATATAGTTTTCAACTTCTTCTTGTGCAATGATAGGAGAGCTGGGAAATGATTTAACTAGACTGAAATACAGTCAGCTCTTTGGAGGGAAGAATGACTCCAAACTGAGATCAGATGTGAGTGGGTTAAATTTCCATCTGCTTCATGAGAAGGGCTGAAATAAATTCCCCAGTGAACAGGCTATCTATTATTTACCTTACTTTAATCCAGTACTCATGGCACTAGAAGTTATCACCTTGGGGGCTCTAGTTTGGCCTTTTGAATAATAACTTTCTTGGGAGGGATTTGTTTTGCTTTGAGAGGAGGACTGGATGTTCCACCAGATGAAAACTTTCAGATGTTAATGAAATTGGATTCATCCCTGCCCTATTTCCCAGTCCTTGGTGTTTCACCTGAGGGTGAACTCAAGCGATAGCCAATCTGGAGATAATGTCCTAAGCATGCGTCTAACATTTCTTTCACTGGGGAAGCTAAGCAATTTGTCGTTTCATGTACAACAAAGATGGTAAGTAGCAGTTCATATTTTCAAATGAATTGAGAGCAAATATGAAATCTGTAAGTAGTAAACTGACAATTTAGTCAGGACTTTTCATTTGCAGGGATCTAGATTAACAGTAAAAACAATCTCTAAATTTGGGGAAGATCAGAGATGATAATCTCAAACAAATCTAAAGAATATACCCAAGAAGTCCTCTTTCTCCTTCAGCTAGAATATATGTGGAGCTGTGGAGGAGGCAAACCATAAATGCTGTGTGAATTCTGGAAACCTAAGGAATTTTCTATAGCACATACTGGCAATGCTAAGTCATATGCTATTTCATTGTAATTAAATTTCTCTTTAGACAACCTTGAGACAAGACTATCCTTTATTTCAGATGTTTTTTAAATTTTTATGAATGCAATAATGATGTTATTAACTATAAAATTCCAAGAAATTAACTACCTGGAAAAAGTAAAAGGGGGCACTGAGCTGTGTATTACTATAAAACATTTTAGACATTTCCACTGGAAAGTAAGTATGTTGATGCTTAAAAGGTATTTCACCTCCAAATTTTCTCAAATGGAAGTATGCTTCTATGCAGTTCCAGAGTAGACATTTAAAAGCATAGACATTATCTCTATGTTTTTTTAAAGCCCTACAAATGTTTTTTCATTTTACTTAAAATATAACCCAAGCCACTCGTCCTGGTTTGGAAGGCCCAGCATCACCTGGTTCTCTGGCCACCCTGAGCTTCTGTGGCTCCTTGACCATGCCAATTTTGTTCTTGCCTCAGCATCATCACGCTTTCTGTTCCTTCTGCCTGGGGAGCACTAACTCTTCCTCTAGCTCCCTCAATCCCATCATTCAGGTATGTGTGCAAACCTTACCTCTATGGAGAGGCTATGCCTGAAGACCTTAATGAAACCAGTGTCCCATCCCTGTTAGCCTTTATCTCTAATCTTGTTTTCTTTAGAACATACGATACATCATTGACTGAAATTGTCTTATGTGTCTATATATATAAATACTTATTGTGTCTTCTTTGTAGAATGTAATCACCTTGAGAACAAATATTTGTCTGGTGATAGCTTTGTTTCTAGCACATAAAGCAATAGTTGGCAAAAACAAACAAAAAACTGTTTTGTAATAAATAGCTCTTGAATGAATGAGAGTTTGCACCTCTGAATTGAAGCTTTGCATCCTGAGTCCTTTTCTCATTTTATCTATAACTTCAAAGCAAATATAACTTGTATTAAGTTTTAATGTCTTTAAACTTTTGTTTACCACTTACAATCATGCATAATTCTTGACTTTCTCTGAGAATCACACTATCCATAAGTGGTCTGAAATTCTTACAAGTAAACTGCTTTATATGTCAAAACTATATCTGTAGCCATATGAGAACTGCAAGATGAACTTGATAAGTGCTTGGATGTTTGAGTGGCAAACTTTAACCAGTGTCACTGAATATAACTAAATACCTTTGAATTAGCAAATGTGCCCTTCACACTTAGCACGGTAAAGTTTCTGTGCATTGTGAAGTAAAAAGACATTTATTAGTCGATATTTATTTTTCTTGTATTTGTATAATATTGCTTCCTATGTGGGTTTGTTTCCGTAGAGTAAATGTGCCAGCCATATTGACACAAGTATGGTCTATGAAACATCTGTATTTGCTAATTTAAACTGATGAATTGGCATTTTGTTTTCCTATCTGACTCATGAGCTTGTGTGATGAGTCCGTCCCCGGGAGATCAATTACTGTTCTTGGAATGCACAAAATTGGGGATCTCTTTGACCTTGACAGCCTAGTGCTACCTTATGAGGGATCAGAGTAGGCAGCCAGCCAACTTTTACAAAGTGAACGCTCCATCTATCACTCAGATGAACAGCCTCCCTCAGTCATTTTTCCACAAAAGTAACTATAGATTAATTTTTGTTGGTTCTTCTCTTTATGTAAATAGAATAATGTAATGTGCACCCTTTTATGACTGGTCCCTTGCTCAATAATTATCCATCTTTTTTTTGTATGTAGCAATATTTGTTCTTTTCCTTGATGTATAGTATTCCACTGTCCATTATCACGATTTGTCTTTACTCATTTTTCTATAGATGAATACTACTTTTATTCCTGGTTTTTGGTTTTTATGAATGGTGTGCTATGAAATTTCTTCTATGTTCACTGGAGTTCATGTACATACCTTTCTGTTTGGCATATGTGTGTCCAGATTTATAATATACTGCCAAGCAGTTATCAAAAGTGATTGCATCAAGTATACTCCCACCATCAGTGTGTGTTTAACTTTTTCTACAGCCTTCTAACTTTAGCCATCCTGGTGGATGTTTAGTAGTATCATATTCTTATTTTAATTTGCTTTACGTGATGACACATGATGTTGAGTCTCATTTGATATATTCATCGACCATTGGAAATTAAAAATAAATCCTATTTATTAACCATTTCTGCAGATTAGAAAAAGGCTTCCATTTCTCAAGATCTTTCAAAACCACCTCCCGGGAAAACTGTCATAATAACCTAAAATCTACCATAACTTGAAGGCTCATGACAACACCTGGAGATGGTTAATGCACAACTTGATATGTGGGGTAAGCATCCCTAATAAACAATCAGACTACAAATGCTAAAGATGAGTTAATAATCCACCTCAGAAATTTATATTGGCCAAAGTGAAGAGGGACCCTGATCTTTTATAAGCTTCTCTAGGCCTGTGAGAATTTAAAGTAGACCAGATAACCTTGAGGGTGAAAGATAACCCTAGTACTAAGTTCTGGTAGAAAAGTCTCCCATGAAAAGAGGGACTTGGCTCAGGAAATACGCACCAAAGATGATTTTCAAAATATTTTATGACCTGTACAGTGTAGACACTGACTGGTCATATGGATGTCAACCACAACAGGCTTATGCTTAACAGATGCATGCCAATGTTATTAGTCCTGGGTACCAGGACACTAGGGACCAACATGTAGACAGACAGCAGATATTTGAGAAAAGAGGGGTGCCCACAAAAAAAGAAAATATGCTATGAGTAAACACTTTTCTTCATAGTTTTGTGTAGAACTACACTCTAACTTCAATGTTGAGAAATGTAAGTTCTGTTGTTTACCAATATCAGTAATCTACTGTAAGATGCCGTATAAATCAATGTCTCCCTGTAAGCAACTATGCTTATATCTTTAAAGCTAGGAATAATATCTTCCTCATTTGTCCAAATTTGTTTCAGATAATATAGGTTCGTATTTGAAAATTAATAAAATCTATTACTAACAGAAGGTATTTTTTTGGGATAATTAAATGGGGGTTTTCATGAAATGTTTCAGTTTTTCTTAGATTTAGTGAGATAAGAATAGAGAAATATAGCATATAAAAATATTTTCATTACATGAACATTTAGATAGATAAAGCACCATTTAAAAGTTGTTTTGAATTCAGAACAGAAGGCATAGTCATATTATAGAACTTATTCTTACCAAAATTAAAAAATCTTCTAATGTTTGTGGTAAGTCTCATGACCTTTAGTTTTTTTTTATCAATAGTGCGATCTGATAAGTGAAAGCTTATAGCATATATTTTCATTAGATATGCATTTATATACAAAGTACCATTTAAAAGTAATTCACATTTAGAATATAAGCTACAGTCATATTTATAAAACCTACCAAAATTAAAAAAAATCTAATTATTTACTGACAAATCTCATGACCTTTAGATTACCTATTGCATTTAATTTTATTTTAGTGCTTTCAGTTATCTTCCTGATACTCATATATTTTACAGTGAATTAATTCTTATGTGGAAGAGTTTCATCTTTGTCGTGGGGGGTATGAGTCATTATTCCTTTCATCTTATGCACAGCATTTTCCCATAGTCATTTGGGTAATAATAAACTATTTAAGCATTTTTGAATATATGGAGTAGGCACCAGTTTGATGGTCATTTATTTGGAGTGAGGAAAATGATCTTATAATGTTAGTGATTATGTTAACTACTTCAAAGGGATGGAGTCAGCATAGAAATGGAGAAAATGAAACATGAGAAACTAAAAATGTTGCTAAAACACACAAACAGCATCTATAAATGACTTAAGTTTGTATATTTATGCGGCATTAGAAAAATAAGTTAATTGAAATTATAGAGGATTTTTTAGATTAAAATTTGGTTTACTTTTATATTATCTATCTTTTCCTTTATTCTTTTCTAGGATTTTCTTTGAATTTTGATAGCAATATCTTATGTGCGATTTTTTTAGCTCTCTACTTCAAAACTTAAATAAATCGTTGCCCTTAATATTACCTATATGAGGTAGACATTTCAGTCCCTTAGAGAAAACATGAGCATCTCTAGGTCTGCTTGCTTTTATAATAGTTTTGGGATGCCCAAAGGCCGCATACAAATGAGGGTATTTGAAAGCCTGTGGCAGAGTGATGCATAATATGTAGGTAATGACTAAGATGTAGTGAACTGAATTCTCAATGCAGGCTGGCTAACAAACTAGAAAATGAACATAGCTAATTTAAACAAGAGCTGGTGGAGGAAAAAAAAATCACTTACTGCTACTCTTCTTAAAATGGATTGTGCATGTTATTTTGCTCTGAATTAATTAAGCAACCACAGCCTTGCTAGATATTCTGAAATAGAGAGAGAGATGTAGTACAGGGCTAGGGGTAGACAGTTTACTTAAACTGTCAGGAAAAGAAGCATTTGCCAAGTGTTCTCAATGAGATTTAGGCAATTGGCCCAGAAAGATAAAAAGAGAACTGGGGAGACAGGTATTGGAGGTACCATAATAATTTCTCACAGAATTTCATTCTTTTATTTTGTTTCCTCCTTAACTATAGGAATGCTTTATAATGCAAAAGCAAATATAAGAAAATATATTGTTATTGGGAAAAAAGAACATTTTTGAATGACATTCTCCTATCGGTTATTCTTAATGTAAATAGTTATTACAAGTATGTATTATCTTAGAAAAACTATTCTGATTCAATTGAGAATCCACTCAGTATTATTGTTCTAGATTTTAAACAAATGTCACATAAAGGGCATTCATTCATTCAAAAAAATCAATTTATTATGTTAATTAGCTTGATTTAGCCATTCTACAATGTATACATATATCAAAACATCATGTTGTACACCATAAATACATGTAATTTTTTTCTTGTCTATTTAAAAAAAAGTGATTGAATGCGAAATGGCAGAAACTGCTAATTGTCTACCAATTTCCTTTTCCCCTTGCTTAATAAATAAAATTTCTTTTTCAGCTGGATACATAACTGCTCAGATAGAAACCATATTACCTAACCCTCCTTACAGCTTGGAATGCCATGTGACTAGATTCTGGCCATAAGCAGAAGTGACAGGATGTCTCCTAAAAGGTCTGGACCCTTTTTTCTTCCTCCTGTGTGGGAGATCTCCCAATTCTAAACCATTCACCTCTAGCCAGTAAGTTGGAGAAAAATAAACTACAATCTTATTAAATCTCTTGCATTTGGGGATCTCTTAGTTATGTCAATTTAGCCAGTGCATTAAATAATACAGCTTCTCCTGACAGGTATAATACTAAGAGTGAAATTGCATTTTTAAAAAAATTAATTGCCTTCATTTTTCTTAGGGGAAAATATTAGCACATATAAATTCCCACTACACATGCATATATCCTACTGGTAAATTATTTTTAGAATGACATGCAAAGCCAACCATCCTAATATTGCAACGGCAATGTACCTCCAAACTGTCAATGCTCAGATTACATGCCTTCCCTCATTTCTTTTCTGGTGGAATCCTTGTCTCACTAACACCTGTGCTTACAGTTTCAGTGTCTCACTCATAGAAAGTTCATGCTAACTCTCAGGCCCTTAACAAGTTCATACTTGATCATGATAATGTCTGATAATATCTCTCTAATGGAATGAATAAGGCCATTAAAGTACACTGAGGCTGTTTTTAATCAAAATAGTGATAACATTCCTCGACACAATGTGTATTTTTTCTTCTTAGAAAATCTTAGACATCTAAGAGCAAATCTAAATTGTTACACAAATCTAAATTGTTTTTCTCCCCAGTTCTCTTATCTCTTGACATCCCCTTTATCAATTCAACACTCTTTCCCTCAAATAACAAAACAAGTGATCTGATTTTTTTTTTAGGGAAATGATGTATTTACAATCACATTTATAATATTACCATTATTAAGAGAA
>NW_007748268.1:0-587 GCF_000696425.1 Galeopterus variegatus
TATCTTGGCCCCCACTGCAGGGCTGCTGGGTGACATCTTCATCCCCAAGTGCTACATTACCTTACTGAAGCCTGAGCAGAATGCCCCAGACTTATTAAGGAGAGGATGCTGGGCTCAGTGGGAAAGGCAGAGCGAGGCGCTCTGGATCAGTCATGATCCCCAGGCCTCTGCCACAAAGCCTCAGGAGCCCGTCCTTGCTGAAGACATCAAGACCACATGATTTGTACTCATTGTTTCCATGTAGATTAATAGAGACTCAAAAGACAGGTCAAGAGAAGGGCGAAACACATAGATTTAACTGCTAATGACTATTGGATCAAGATGGTAGACATACGGATAGTCACTGTCTATTGTCTTTGCATGTATTAAAAAAATTTTTAAAAAGCCAATGAGGCAAAAATAATAATGATGATAATAATAAGTGTTGGTGAGGATGAGAGGAATTTAAATTCTACCGGTGGGAATGTAAAATGGAAACTAGTCTGGAAGTTCTTCAAAATGTTAAACATTGAGTTACCATGTGACTCAGAAATTCTACTCCTTGATATATACCCAAGAGAAATGAAAACATACATCCATGAAAAAAC
>NW_007748268.1:5929-6424 GCF_000696425.1 Galeopterus variegatus
TTAAATATTTCAGTGGTTAGGAGGGCTTCCCTATGAAATGGCTGATGCAGATCCCCAGAACTCCCAGAAAGCCTCAAGTGTATTCCTCACAATCCAGAGCCCTATCAATCATTTCCCAGTACACCCGATTGCATCTTCACATGCCAACGTACGCCTCTTCCTGTGCCCCTGGAAGCTTTGTAGGGACAAGGGTCCTGGCTCAGGAAACGTGGATGACATTTCAGGAGCAGATAACCTTCGATGATGTGGCTGTAGACTTCACCCAGAAGGAGTGGGGGCTGCTGGGCGCTGCCTAGAGGACCCTGTACCGCAGCGTGGTGCTGGAGACCTTTAGGAACCTGGTCACCGTGGATGAGGCTGGGCCCTGTGTTGGCTTTTTTCTGCCTGGGATCTCAGCAGAATGGATTTGACCTGGCCGGGGGTATGAGGTCACCGAAAGCTAGGAGAGTTTCTCCTCATCCACACCCTCATACCCTGGTCTCTCAATTGATCAGG
>NW_007748268.1:11449-11962 GCF_000696425.1 Galeopterus variegatus
TTTAAATATTTAAACTTTTAAATACATAACATTTAAATATTTAAATAAATTCTGTCTCTTGCAAAAAGCACTTTGTCACATTTATTTCTATTTTGTCCCCACTAAGACGTGCCAGTACTTGTGGAGGTAGAAGAAGGTATCTTTGACAACTGGTGGAGAAAGACAGACAGATACTCACACCTTCACACTTGCAGCCCCCACTCTGCCCTTCCCACAGCGCCACTCCCACTGGTGTCCGGACCCTGTGCTCCTAACACTGTTGTGAGGATTAAGCGAGTTTCCATTAGATAAAGTGCTTACTTTGTACAGCACCCAGTGTGGAGAGAATCCTTAACATTATCATCGTTTTATATCTGCTAGTCTCCAGAACAGAAAGAGGAATCCTTTTAAAGTACATTTTGATCTTATGGAAGATCACCAGTTGATCAAGAAATAGGTGAGATTCTTAGAGCTTAAATATTTCAGTGGTTAGGAGGGCTTCCCTATGAAATGGCTGATGCAGATCCCCAGAAC
>NW_007748269.1:0-1266 GCF_000696425.1 Galeopterus variegatus
GGGGCTTCCCTTGACTGGTGCTGATACCTCAGAAGCTCCAAGGATGGTTCAGGGCAGCTGGAACCCAGAGCTCCCTGAGCTGATTCAAGGGGAGGCTCGGTGAAAGTGTCGGAAACACCACAACCACCAGCACCTGGACTGCTGATTGCAGGAGCAGCCACTGCCTGGGGGAGGGAGCCTCATTGGGGAAATGTGCCCAGGAAAACGCAGCAAAGCAGGAGCAGAAAGCAAACAGGATAGAGCAAGGCTGTGTCCCTCTCTTGGCCTTCCAGGAGCCAGGAAGCAAAACAGAAGTGAAGTTTGCAGACTCCCTGCCTCAGGTGTGCAAAGCAGAGTGGACAAGTGTGGGTTTGAAGCTAAGGGACAAACTGGTAGGCTGTGCAAATTCCACCCATAGGGTATTGACCTAATGAAACCACCCTTGCTGTACGGAGTTGGTTAAATAACTAGTGACACAATCATTGTCAAAGAATTATACAGCCATTAAATATCATGGTTACAAATAATTTCTAATAGAATACTGTATTAGAGTTGTATAAGGGAACTATATAAAGCATGATTCCTAATTGCATTTTCTGCAGACTAATGATAATGAATGTGCTTTTAAGTAGCAAAAGGAAATACAGTAATAAAGTAGCAATAACAATACTATCAAGTAATAACTAAAATAATAATGGTAAAAATGATATGTTATAATGATGCAAGCTAATGCTTTTCTACTAATACTTATTAAGATACCACTCACTTTTTGTTAGGCATTTGTTTTTTATTCATTATCTCTTTCAATTCTTACAGCAAACCTGTTAGGAAACTGCCTTTCTTAAATNTAATGAAATTCTTCTGTAATGCTCTACATAAATATCTATGCCTTTTGGGGGGTTAAATTTCTGTAAGTGACATTTCAGAATCAAATGGTGCTATGGATTGAATGGGTCTCATAACTCTTTGGAGCTCGATCCCCATTGTAATGGTATTAAGAGGGTGGGAAATTAGACTACTGGCAGTGTTGAATGGTGGGGTCTTTAAGAGGTGAGTGGAACATGAGGACAATGCTCTCATGAATGGACTAATCCATTAATGGATTAATGGGTTAATAGTTTACAGGGCGATCCTGGGTGTGGACTGGTGGCTTTATAAGCATGAGTGAGCACATTAACATGCCCTCTTGCCCAGCCCTCACCATGTGAGTGTCTGCATCACCATCGCACCCTATGGAGAGTTCCTGCACAGAAGAAGACCCCGACCAGAGACACCCCCTGGACCTTG
>NW_007748269.1:5732-7048 GCF_000696425.1 Galeopterus variegatus
ATTAGAGTTGTATAAGGGAACTATATAAAGCATGATTCCTAATTGCATTTTCTGCAGACTAATGATAATGAATGTGCTTTTAAGTAGCAAAAGGAAATACAGTAATAAAGTAGCAATAACAATACTATCAAGTAATAACTAAAATAATAATGGTAAAAATGATATGTTATAATGATGCAAGCTAATGCTTTTCTACTAATACTTATTAAGATACCACTCACTTTTTGTTAGGCATTTGTTTTTTATTCATTATCTCTTTCAATTCTTACAGCAAACCTGTTAGGAAACTGCCTTTCTTAAATAAATGAGTTACAGAAAAAGTGATTTTCAAGGTGACAGGCAAAGACACTAACTCATGTATCTGAATCTAAAACCCTTGCACTTCATACCTGATAAATTTCAACATCATACATAAGCTATACATCACCTATGTGTGTATTGAACATTAATATATAATAAAAATTATATATATGTCCCATATTTATCACAAATCTACTTTTCTGTGTGGTTGGCAAGAAGCATACCACTTATCAACAGTTTTTATCTGTGGTTTTAAAACTATTAGGTCAAATTTCTTTCTTTACCCTTGGAAATTTTTTATTTCCCACATTTCTATAATAATCCATCTCATTAAACATAGATAGCATTTATTCATTCTCCCATTTTGCTAAACTGTGATTTTTAAAGCTTACCTAACATCACTTTGCTTTGAATATAGCATGGTTCATTTAATGTCATTCCTATATTGGACATCTAGGTTGCTTCAGTGTATTTGCTATTATAAATAATACTTGCTATGGTTAATATTTGTGCCTCCCCCACCAATTCATCATATATACTGAAATCTTAAACCCCAAGGTGATGGTATTAGGAAACTGGGCCATTGGGAGGTGGTTAGGTTATGAGGTGGAACCCTTATGAATCGGATTAGTGCCCTTATGAAAGTGACCTGAGAGAGACACTCACATTTCCACCATGTGAGGACACAGTGAGAAGGTGCAGTGAACCAGAAAGAAGGTCCTCACCAGACACTGGATCTACTGGTGCCTTGATCTTTGACTTCCCATCATCCAGAACTGTGGGAAATAAATTTCTGTCGTTTATAAACAATTTAGTTTGTGGTATTTTGTTATTGCAGCCCAAATGGACTAAGACAATACTGTAATGAAATTCTTCTGTAATGCTCTACATAAATATCTATGCCTTTTGGGGGGTTAAATTTCTGTAAGTGACTTTTTGGTTTTTTTTTTTTTCGTGTCTGGCAATGGATCGCAACCCTCAGTGTCGCGCCCGTACCGGACCGGGACCGGAAACGG
>NW_007748269.1:8033-11962 GCF_000696425.1 Galeopterus variegatus
GCGGGAGCACCACTGCGCTCCCAAGCGGCGCACTGTAGCAGTGCACCACCGGGCCGGCCCTGTGGGGTTAAATTTCTGTAAGTGACATTTCAGAATCAAATGGTGCTATGGATTGAATGGGTCTCACAACTCTTTGAAGCTCGATCCCCATTGTAATGGTATTAAGAGGGTGGGAAATTAGACTACTGGCAGTGTTGAAAGGTGGGGTCTTTAAGAGGTGAGTGGAACATGAGGACAATGCTCTCATGAATGGACTAATACATTAATGGATTAATGGGTTAATAGTTTACAGGGCGATCCTGGGTGTGGACTGGTGGCTTTATAAGCATGAGTGAGCACGTTAACATGCCCTCTTGCCCAGCCCTCACCATGTGAGTGTCTGCATCACCATCACACCCTATGGAGAGTTCCTGCACAGAAGAAGACCCCGACCAGAGACACCCCCTGGACCTTGGCCTTCCTAGCATCCTAAACTGTGAGGAATAATTTTTATTTTTGTATAAATTACCCAGTTTCAGATATTTTGTTATCAGCAACAGAAGATGGACTAATACACACGATATGATCATTTTAAAGATTCTTGGGTTAAAAAAAAGGCCAAATCATTTCTAAGAGCTTATCAGTTCACATTGTCATCAACAGCACATAATATAGCAGAATTTGTCAAATATGTTTTATAGAGTTTTATATTTAGGCACATGTTGGTTGTTTATTATTTTAAAGGAATTTATTTTTTAATTGAAAATTGATTGTACATATTTATGGGGTATAGAGCTGTTTTTCAATACAACATGTGATGGACAGTTAACATACTTATGGCAAAAATTTATCATTTCTTTGTAATGAGAACATTTGATCTCTCTTCTAGCCATTTGAGAACATACAATAAATTATTGTTGATTATAGAGTCCTAGCACTACTGGCCACCACTAGGACTTACTTCTATTTAGCTGTTATTTCCATTAACCAAAGTCTCCCTATGGCCCCTCCCCCCTCCTCGTCCCAGCCTCTCATAGCTGATTGTTTATTAAGGCTGATAATCTTAGTCTTTTATTCCTTTATTTCTTGTACTTATTATTTTATTAAATTTTAACAAATGTTTTTACATTTATTAAATGATGACATGGATCTTATTATATTAATTCTATGATAAATGATTTATTAGAATCCATGTTAATTTGCATTAAAGAATAAACTTATTACTGAAGGTACTAAGGAGAAGTTTTAAAAAGTGAATGTCGGGGAAAAAATAACCCAAATAAATATATGAGTGTATTACTTGAAAAGATGCCCCAAGAAAGAAGTAAAAATATCCAATATTCACACTAAGTGGTGCTTATTGTAGTTGTACATTAGGAAAAAGCAAATTACATACACAATGAGAAATATAACCACTGGACACATAACCACTAGAGTGGCTAAACTGGTAAGACTGACAATACTAAATGCTGGAGAGTATGTGGGAGAGCTGGAACTTACACATTGCTGTTGGAAGTGAAATGGTAAAATCACTGAAGAATTGGTGGGCACTTTGTTATAAAATTGAACATAAACCTACTCTATGATCAAACAATTCTACTCCTACATATTTGCCAGAAAAATAAGCTCATGTGTCCACCAAATGCCATGTGCACAAATATTTATGAAGCTTCATTCATAATAGCAGAAACCTAGAAAGAACTATTGAAATGTTCATTAAAGAAAGAATGGATAAATTGTGAAATATTCATACAATATCATAGTACTTGGCAATTAAAACAACTAGTTATTGATACATGGTACCCACATGGATAAAGCACAAAAGCATTATACTGAGCAAAAAAACAGAATTCCAACCAAAAAAGTATGTACTCCCCTGTGGATCTAATCTAGAGCAGTGTTTGCCTGGTGGCAGTGAGTGATGGAAATGTCTTGATTGGTATTGATTGGTATAGATAAACAGGTATATGTATTTATCAAAATTTTGAGATATGGATATATGTAAAATTTCTGCATTTTATTTTACAAAAATTATATCTCAATAAGCTTCATGCAATTTTTAAAACAATAGCAAAAAGACAAACAAAAAATAAGCCTGAAGAAAATGAGAAAAATAAAAACAATCTTAGGTGCAAGTCTGCTCCTGAGTTTGGGAATAAGAACTGGAGTTGTCCCAAGTAGTAGTTGAGAAACTAGATAATTAAGAAATATGATAGAATTTGCATAATCATCTAAGAATTAAACTCCACAGTCCACGAGTATAATTCTAAAGGTCCTCTACAACCAATAATTCCTGTGATACTTGAAGTGTTCTAGAGCACAAACAGTAAAGAATATACCTAAAAGAAGGACTGTGATTACTCTGCTCCAGAACCAAACAAACAAAAAACAGGAAACAAAACAAAACAAAACCCTAGAGCATATAGATTTTAAAACTATAGCTTGCAACCAGAGATACAAAATCCAAATATGATAATAAAATCCACAGGTTTAGTAAAGATGAATATATCATGACTAAGAATGGTTTATTCTCAGAATTAAAAAATGATTCAACATTCTTTTTTTTTTTTTTTCCTTTTTTTCTTTTTTCGTGACCGGCAACGGATCGCAACCCTCAGTGTCACCCCCGTCCCGGACCGGGACCGGCCATGGGATCGCAACCCTCGGTGTTGCTCCCGCCCCTCGCTCAGCCAGTGAGCACCCGGTCTGTATGTGGGATCCGAACCCTCGGCGGGAGCACCACCACGCTTCCCAAGCGGCGCACTATAGCAGTGTGCCACCAGGCCGGCCCCGATTCAACATTCTTGTATAAGAATAAGGTTAAATGGTTTTAAAGGACAAAAAAGGATATAGGCATTCAACTAGAGTCTTTATTTAATGAATGTGGAAATAACAGGACATGAAATACAGTGTTCAACCTCGAAAATAAAAGGGGTGGAATTCCAACCAGGGAATACTTGGGATATGTATCCCTACACGCTCAGCAAAATGCCATGTGTAACTTGATTCCAATTTCATTTTATTATTCTCTCTTTAAAAATTGAAATTTGACTTTTATGCATTTTTATCATTTCTAATGATCCCTGCCAGAAAATGGCCTAATTTATTGATTTTTAAAAGAAACTGTTATTGAAATAATCTATCCTACTGTTTTTGAATTTGTCATTTTTTGCCTTATTTCTTTATTAATTCATTTATTTCTTCTTTTCTTGAAAACAGGTTTGTGTTATTTATTTTTTTCCTTGAATGAGAAGTTATATGAGATATTAAATCATTTTCTAGGAAGTTTAAATTTTTGGAAATTTTGTTATTTTAGTTTTATTTATTCCTGCCTGGCCATGTGTTCTATATTATTATCACTTTGTATATAGTTTATGAAGCTTTTACTTTACAGCTGAGGAGATAATCAATTTTTTGTAATGATCTAAAGAAATTTTTAAAAAGTTAATAGCTGTAAGTTATAATAGTTATAAGGCAAAACGTTTAATAGACTATTGCTTAATTAAACTTCTTAATTATATAATTTATTCTTTTGTTTAATGTTTTTTTTCAGTAATGTATGATATTCTCAAAAATACATGGATTTCTTGCTTTGCAAGAATGCCCACTATGGCATGCACTTATGAAGAATACCTTAGCCATGAGTAGAATTTTTACATTACATTTATTTTCCTTACTTCAACACGGTAGCTAACATTTCTCTATTGTTTTTCAGTGAAAAGTCTCATTTCTTTTGTATGTAGCTTTTTTTCTTTCTGAATATTTCTTAAATTTTTACTTTATTCCAGAAAGAGGAAGGAAGGAAGGAAGGAAGGAAGGAAGGAAGGAAGGAAGGAAGGAAGGAAGGAAGGAAGGAAGGAAGGAAGGAAGGAACAGGAACGGCTTTTTGTTTGTGACAATACAGAAAACTAGCACAGACCTTGACTTCTCCCCCCAGGCACATTCCACAG
>NW_007748270.1:0-948 GCF_000696425.1 Galeopterus variegatus
TCACCCCTGACTGAGAAAATCACTGTTCTAGTCCTCCTGCCTCTTACATGTCTCTGGTCTTATGCCATAGAATACATCACATTCAGTCTTTTCATGTCACAGCCCACGCCCTTGGGCTAGCAGAGGAAGGAAAGAGGAAGCCCAGCAGGTGAAGGAAAGACGGTCATCCGAGGACAAAGGAGAGGAAGAACGCGCGGGAGTGTGGAAGGATGTTCAGAAAGCCCGCCGCTTACCCTCACGGGACAGTTAAAATGCTGAAAACAGGAATTCATGGCCCTCCTCCATCTATGTTTTAAACCTAGATTTTAAGACTGCGATATAAATATCGGTGTGATTCCGTGTAGAAATCCCTAAACATTTAATGTCTATCGAAAGAACAGAAGGAAGGAAGGAAGCGGGGAAGGCCATGTACACTGATTTAAGAAGCGCTGAGAGATCGGTGACATGCTGGTGAGGACGCGGGAGGGAACGGTTTGGTGATGTCGCTGACAAGAATCACTGCGATTGGGTTAAGCGGGAAAGTTGCAGATTTTGAACGTGGAAGGAAAAAGAATATGTGTCAGAAGTGGGATTCGAACCCACGCCTCCCCTAGGAGACCAGAAACCCCAGGGACGGGAAGCTGAAGCTTGAGTCTGGCGCCTTAGACCACTCGGCCATCCTGACACCCGGCGTAGGCAGTGTGGTCTAATCTTCTGTAATGAACAGCCGGGGACATCCAGATTGCACCTCGAATGTGTGGGATGAAGCCCAAGCTCTGAACCGTTTGTGAAAACGGAAGGGGAGGAGAGAAAAGACGAGTTCAGGTGGAAGCTGGAGGCTGTCGCGATGGCGCGCAAGGAAGGCAGCCTCAGAGCCCGGGCTCCCGCGCACGCCTCCCCCTAACTCTTAGCGCACCTGCTCCCCTCCCCCCACTCACCGCCAGCCCCACCGCCAGCCCCACCGCCCCA
>NW_007748270.1:2171-3893 GCF_000696425.1 Galeopterus variegatus
CTGGATGACGGTGGTTTGGCAACAGTGCGTGGTGTGAAGAACCAGATGGGGCAGGTGAGCCAATAGCTTCATCTGTAGAAAAGAGTGAAAAGATGGGATTAGCGGGCAAGAATCGAATTTAACAATCAATAGGTTTGGCTCTACCCCACGCAAAAGTCATCATATATACTTATCACAATTTGGCACTTATAGGCCCACATCCCAAGCCAAACTGAGCACATTAGAAGTCAAAGTGGAAATTCTCATCAGCGAATCAATTTTTGAAATGCTCAGAGAAGAGCACTTTTTTCTTTCTTTCTTTTTTTTTTTCTTTTCTTTCTTTCTTTCTTTTTTTTTTATCACCAACACAACTGGAGACAGGCTTTGGAAGAACTCTAATAAGATCTAAATGATGGAAAGTAGTTTGAGATATCGAGAATGGTTTTGAGCAAGACTATCAAAAAGCATTTTTATTTCTAGAATCTTTATTAAAGAAAGAAAAAAGAAAAGTTTTTCTGTTTAGAAAAATGACCTAATTTTTTTTAAAAGCACGAATGTCCATAATTTATAACATGGCTTGTTGACACTCATTTGAAGACCAGAGGTAATTTGAGGAGATCTCAAATACAGCCAGTCAGGTGCCCTATGAGTTGAACAAAACTTCAATGCTGGACACCCCAATACAATGTTGTTTGTTAGATAGACCAAACAGGTTTTATTTATTAGCTTTTTACAGGGGGAAATACGAGGCTGGCCAGTTAGCTCAGTTGGTTAGAACGTGGTGCTGATAAAGTGGGAAATACTGAAAGATATGGTCACGTGGTGGAAGAAGAGATGTGAATGGACAAAATAAAGAAGACACGGAAAGATTTACTGACTCACATGATTCACTGTTCACTTGATTTTGATTAATAATCTCTTAATATTTATGAGGGTGGCAGGAGAACCCAAAATGAATTCTTACAGATTATGAGCTTTGCAGTTGCATTATGGTTGACTTAATTTTAAAAACTCCCACTCATGCCAGTTTTTGTTTCTTAATATAAAGAGGGAGTGGAGGTGCAGAGAGTATACACCGAGTGGATCTGCTTATGAGCTTACCAAGAAGGGCAGCATTCTCTGAATGAAAATGGCTTTATTCCAGCTAGAGTAATCCAACCATTTTGGAGAGCTGGGTATGTGGCAATATTTACTGCTTTCTCAACTTTTTTTCCCAAAGAATGTTGCCTTTTGCTTTCCTGTGGATAAAGCTGACTTTATTTCCCTATTCATTTATTCATTTCTTGAACAAGTATGTATTGAATGCATACTCCGTGTCAGATTCTGTAGTTGGTACCAAAGTTACAGTGAAGCAGTGAAGGTAAGAGACAATGCATCAAACTAATTGGTGTGATGCTTTCCCACCAGACTGCAAAAAACACACGTGTAGTTGGGCAAGTCTGTATATTACTTGCTGCAGTGAGAGAACGCACACCATGGGAAACNTTATCTGAAGTGAGCGCAGACTAGAACAAGCATAAGGCTATAGCTGGTAAAGAAGCAGCAGTCATTCATATGAACTGAGACAGGGAAATGTTTGGTGTTTTGTGGCTTGGACAGTGTTCATGTTTTGTGTGTGTTCAGACACAATTATCAAGTGGTCTTGTTTTCACCTTAATCTATTGGAGAGGCCTTATTCTGATGTTGATGTTCTGTAAAATGATGTTGAACAAGAAAATATCAAGAACTAGTTGTAAATGCCAG
>NW_007748270.1:4575-5928 GCF_000696425.1 Galeopterus variegatus
GTTGATGTTCTGTAAAATGATGTTGAACAAGAAAATATCAAGAACTAGTTGTAAATGCCAGGCCAATTCCTGGATGTCAGGGGCAGCTTGTCTTGTAATAAAAATGTGTAGAAAGGTAGATAGTAATGAATCCTGTAAAGAAACAATAAAGAAGGAAGAGATATGAAATGGAAGGGAGATTTTTACATTAATAAATAGCATTGTCATTGAAGATCTCACTGACAAGGTGAAATCTGAACACAGACCTGAAAAAATAAAAAGATTAAGTGCTGTGAATACCTGGGGGAGCTATTTCTTGTTAGAGGGAACAGCAAGGACAAAGTTGATGAAATGGGATGAGGCCTGGTGTTCTTGAGTAAAAGCAAGGAAGCCTGTGTAGCAGGAGCAGAGTTGTGCAAACTGCAATCCCATGGCTTAACCTGTCTCAATCTTTCCCAAACCATTTTTCTCATCCTGTTTCCCCCACTACTCCATCCCTAGGCTTCAATGATCTCAAATCCAATCCTTTCAGCAATGTTCTTGAGAGTTATAAGAGGATACCTAAAATGGCATGAAGCTCAGAGACAGAATAAGGAGGTCTGTTTCATAGTAACTTGGAAATTTGGGGGTGGGGGGAATCCTGCCAACATGATGGTTTGTTTTTTAGATCAAGTCAAAACGACTTTGGATTGACATTCAGTCAGACCTAAACGTCATTTTTCAGGTATATTCTTGTCACATTATTTTTAATTCCTGAAATTTCTTGTGTAATTTATGTAATAAAATTACATTTTCACATGTGTTATTTCATAATAGTTGGTATCATGGGTAACAAGTGAGTTTTATGCATTATCTCCTTCATATTTAGTCAGGATTGCATTTGTCATCTTTTATAGAAAAGCCAATAGATGCTGGAGTGAGCAGGGCTGAAGCCATGTTGGGACCTAAAATGGCCTGGGCTGTGGGTGGTGGGAGTGGATTTTATAAGTATAGGGTTTTTTTTCTCTCCACTCTTTCTTCCCATACCCTGACTTTCTTATCTTGCTTGCTAAATAGGAAAAGAATGCTGAGAAGCTAATCAGTACTTTGCAAAGGTAACAGTTCTTTGAGACTTGAAGAGTTTTGAGAAGGATTGAGGCCAAATGAGTAGAAGTTGACCTTGGGCACCAACCAAGTCAGCCAGAGCTCTGCAAAGTGATAATACGCAGAAGAGTTTGCAGAAGAGCTGATTCTACTCTGGAGCAAGTCACAATCTTCCAGCGTGCTGAGATGACGTGAAGATGAGAACAGATACCAGAGGAGCCTTGGCGAGACTTTGTACCTGACACAGACGTGACCCTCACCCCTCTCTCCTGCTCTTCACTTCCCATGTTC
>NW_007748270.1:11335-11960 GCF_000696425.1 Galeopterus variegatus
TTAGGTCCCAGCATGGCTTCAGTCTTGCTCACTGTCCAACAGGATGCTGAAAAAGTCATGTTTACTGCCATGGTCACATGGGACCTTCCTCATTCGTGAGACGTGATTGAGCACCTTTACAGAAGAGAGAAGGAAGCAGTGAGTTAGAAACGAAAGCCAGACAACAAAGCAGACTTGACACTATTTCCCACAATAATGTCAGTTTTTAAACTGCAAAGACCAATGAAAGGTTAGATTTTTGGGGATATAGGACAGGACTAGAAATGGAAAGCATTGTGTTTGGCAGCAGTTTATGTAAGCTGCGCTATGCTCCTCTATTGCGGGAATCTTAGAATTGGGGAAAACACAATAATTTGGGAGTCTGTGGAAGTGTCTTCCTAAAAATGTTAGCATGGCTTCACCACTGACCTCTGGGTTGCACATCCGGCATGCTTCTGCTGTCCAACCCGGCTTTGCATAAGTTGCCAGGAAGACAGACAGTTGATTCACATCAGTGGGTTTCTTGATTTATTTTCCTTCTGTTTTTATCCATCTTCTCTATCTCTTCCCTTTCCTCCTAAGACTCTTCTGCATTTCTTTCTTCTCTGAATGTTGTCGACCAGTGAGCTCTGGCCAATGAATGGAT
>NW_007748271.1:0-502 GCF_000696425.1 Galeopterus variegatus
CTTTCCACTCAACTACTGTTCATCTCTTTGTCACGATCTCATTAGCAGCTCAAACTTGTGGCGACACAACTGCTCATCATTCCTTGTCTCCTGCTCTCAGGGACCACCCTCCTTCCAGACAGCAGCTCGTGTGCTCCGTCCCTTCGTGTGGGAGCCACTGCACATTCACCTGTGCCGTGTTCACTTGTGTGTTTCACTTAGTCTTTCTGCACCCGTAGGAGCTGCAGCATTTACTACCACCCTCCTGGACTAACGACCTTCTTGTAACGAAGCGGCCTGTCTTTTTCCAGTGTCCTTCTGTTTTGATCTGGTCTGCAGACTGACACCCCAATGATAGACTTGTTAAGCAAACCGGATCTTGTCATTGAAGGCCTTAACCTCTCAAGGGTACTACAGCAGCCAACCCGGGGGTCTGTGCCTTGGGCTGGTTTTCCCTGTCAGCTCTTGTCCTCTCAGGCAGAGTTTGCGTTCTTCCCTGACGGCCATGTTCTTTCACACTCCT
>NW_007748271.1:2727-2940 GCF_000696425.1 Galeopterus variegatus
AGAGAAGATTGAATCACGGAAGCTTCCAGGAGGGTGCAATCGAGCTGGACCTGGATAAACTGGGTGAGCCAGAGTTTTAAAATCAGAAATGACAGAAAACAGGGGCTATGTTATGTGCAAAGGCCGGAGTGGTAGATCTGCACGTGGAGGGCTGGGCGTCGGCATAATAAGTGATAACAGTACGAGCAGGTTTAAGTGAAGTCAGCCTTGAGG
>NW_007748271.1:5668-6067 GCF_000696425.1 Galeopterus variegatus
GCAGGATGCTGTGATAAGCACGGCATTGCAGACACACAGACAAACACAGACACACACACGTCCATGCCCTGCTGCTTCTTTCTTAGCTTCTGTAGCTCTCACTCCTTTATGTCTCCCTTGCTGCTGTCAACTGTGAGCACATCCTTAAAATCTAAGCGTTCCTTGCGATTGAGTTTGGCTCGCTCCTGAGCCCATTCTCCCATCAAGTCCGAACCAGGCCCGACCCTGCTCAGCTTCTGAGGTCAGAAGAGATCGGACGCGGTCATGGTTGGAGACCCCTGAGCCCACTCTCTGTCTTCATGAAATCTCATCCATTGCAGTGACTCCCACGTTGACTTTGTGCTGGGACTTCTAGATCTTTAGCTCTAGGTCCTTCTTCTACCCTCAACTCCAGATTTT
>NW_007748271.1:11655-11959 GCF_000696425.1 Galeopterus variegatus
ATCAGAGACTCTGTGTCATTTCCGTCCTGAAAAGGGGGAAAGTGACACGCTGAGGAAATGTTTGAAGTTGTGACAGGTCACGGTCCTTCACTGCCTTTCAGTCAAGTTTTGTGTTTCTTAAACAACATGACCGTGCGTTAATGTAATCTGCTTGGTTAAATGTTAGAATTGGTCTCCATATGTTGTTTTCAAAAGAAAAATACAAGTCCTGGTTAATTTCGATGTAATAATGAGGAATTGGGGGGCCGGATTGGGTCTCGGGGCTTGTTCCCCCACTGCCGTGAATGGCCTTCGATCACCTTTG
>NW_007748272.1:0-411 GCF_000696425.1 Galeopterus variegatus
AAAAAAAAAAGAGAGATGTAGTATATAAAAGAGAACAAAAACAAATTTTGAAGATGGAGAATACAATAACTGAATTGAAAGTTTTACAGGATGATTTAACAGCAGACTTCATTAATCATAAAAAAAAAAAAAAATAGCAGAGCTGGCCATTTAGCTCAGTTGGTCAGAATGTAGTATTGCAACACCAAGGTCAAGGATTTGAATCTCCAGCTTCCAAAAAAAATAAAAAGAAAACAAGTTTGCAAACTTGAAGACAAGTCACTTCAAATATCTAATCAGGGGAGCAAATAGAAAAAGAATAAGAAAAGAATGAAAAAGAGTGAAGACAGACTAAGGGACACCATATGAGACACCATAAAGTAGATCAAAATGCACATTATTGGAGTTTCAAAAAGAAAAGAGAGAGAGAAC
>NW_007748272.1:2369-3287 GCF_000696425.1 Galeopterus variegatus
CCTTGCAAGGACTGGAGATTTCCCTCAGGCTAAAGGTCTCTGTTGCAAGGTAAGGATTGTGGCACAGCAGGTTGCTGGCTCAAAGACAGTCTAGTTACTGATTGTTATGTAAAGATACTGAGAAATTGCTATAGGAAGGAATGTTTGCTAAGATCAATCTGTTGTTGATAGGACCACTTAATTGCCTTACTGGAATGTCATCTGGCTTGTTTCATTGAAAGGTACCAGCCTATACTGTTAAATGATAACCCCACCTATGTCTCTTCCTGTAACTTCCTGGTCTGGAAAATAAATGCAGGAAAAGAGCCCCAATTCAGCATTAATTTCCCAAGGAAGGGATGGCTCTCGCTTGAGCGTCCCAAAGGGAGATTAAACACTTCAGGGCTTCTCACTGCTCAGTAGAGATGGGCTTTGAGTAATCGTTTGCATCTCCGTCACCCAGGGGAAGTGGGGTGGCAAATCTGTGGGGGTTGAAGCAGCGCAAAGCAACAATGTCCGTGAGGTTGTTTCTGAAAGAGATTAGCATTTGAATCAGTAGAGTGAGCTAAGAATGTCCCCACCAATGCAGGTAGTATCATCCAATTCATTTAGGGCTGAATGTGAGAAGTAGGACAAATTTGCTTCTGTCTGAGCTGGGACATCCATCTTCTCCTGTTCTCAGACATCAGAACTCCCACTTCTCAGGTTTTCAGGACTTAGAATATTTTAAACCAATGCCCACACCCATCCCCCACCATTTCTCAGGCCTCAGACTCTGAATTAGACTACCGGATTTTCTAAGCTTGCAGACATCAAATCATGTAAGTTATCAGCTTTCATAATTGCAACAGCCCAGAAATAGAGCCACATATATAACGTCAAATGATCTTTGACCAGGTGCTAAGAATACAAAATGGTGAAGGAATAGTTTCTTCAACA
>NW_007748272.1:5798-6638 GCF_000696425.1 Galeopterus variegatus
TTGCTCTGTATTCTAAGCTCTACCTCAAGAATTGTGGCTCAAATCTACCACTTATAAAACCACATTGAATAACTGCCTTAGTAATCACTCAGAATTCCACACAATTTTTTAGTGTATTGACTTGAATCCTAGCCATGCTCACCATGGAAGGAATATTTAGTCACTGCTTTTACACTTTTATATCTTAATCTATATTTACTGAATCACTAATGTTGACCAAATACTATATCAGTCAAGGGAGATGTAATGAATAAGATACGGATCCTTTCTTAAAGCAATTTACCTTTTATTAAAATTTGACATTAATTACCCATCTTAAGAAATAGCTATAAGATTATAAGATAGTAAATAAAAAGAGGACGGATGGTTGAACAGTGTTCACATCAGGAAGCATTTGATTTCAAGTTATAAAATCTCATTCAAGCCACCTCCGAACAAAGTTTTATTACAAATATCATAAAACTCAAGATGAAGCTGAGCAAATAGACTTGAAAAAGCAAGAGGTAAAGTAGCCCCAGAGTCTTTAGCCCAAGTTTCCAGATCTGTATTTTATTACCCTTGACAAAATGTGACTCAGCTCAATGCTTCTTGCCTTAATTCTTTAACTGCTTTTCTTGGTGTTCTCATTCCAAAATCTGGGAGTGCAAGTGGATTGGCTCAGCTTGAGTTCTGTGTCTATCCTTAGTCCAATCCATTTGTGACTTGAGCTGACAGACAAGCCTCTTTACAGTTCTGGTTTCTTTGGCTGTAAGTGCACAGTAAGCCACAAGAGATTGTTGTTCACAGATCAGAAAGGAACCTTTCCTGAAACATACTAAAAGCTATTACTCTGTCATGATT
>NW_007748272.1:8378-10046 GCF_000696425.1 Galeopterus variegatus
TTTCACCCTAAGCTCTCTTTGTAGTCTTTCTCTGCAGTTTTCTTCATGTGCTCTGATGTCTAGCCAAACTGAACCTCTTGCATAATCCTTTATGTGTACAATGATTTTCTGGCTCTACACTTTTGTTTATAATACTTCACCAGTATCTCTGTGTTTCCTCCATTACTGCTTGTCTACAGTATTGTTTATCCTTCAAAGCTTGATCCCAATGCTGCCTTTTCTAGGAATCCACCTAAATTTTCCCCACCGCTCTAACCCAGTCAGTATTCTCTTTCTGAATTCCCACAGGACTCAGTGACTCCCTTGATATTTATTATATTATGTATTATATTGAATTTACAAAAGTATGTCTTGTCATTCACTAACCTAAGAGGCTCTCAAGTGCAGCAAACTAAATATATTTATGTTCAGTACTTCCCCAGCATAGCCCCCAAACCTGTCAAGTAGGTAAATGCTGTATAAATATCACTCAGATACATAAATAAGTACTGTAACTTAAAACAGGGGAGAAAAAGAGGTTTCTTTGTATTTTGCCATGTGACTACTGCTTAGTTTGGACATAATTATGTAACTCAGTTTCTTCTGCTCTGCTATTTAAATCAGAGTGGCAGCTTTCACATCTGACATAAGCATCCATTTTGGCATGCAACTCTTAGTTTTGGCATCCAACTCTTAATTTCAGAAAGATATCACAAAGGTAGACTTATCATAAAAGGTTTACTACATCAGTCCTCATCCTTTTCATATTTTTATTGCTAAGCAATTTCTTTTCTTGACATGCGTACAGAGAAAGCCATAATATATCTCCCAGGCAACCAGCCATTTATTCACAGCTGAGATTATTNTTTCACCCTAAGCTCTCTTTGTAGTCTTTCTCTGCAGTTTTCTTCATGTGCTCTGATGTCTGGCCAAACTGAACCTCTTGCATAATCCTTTATGTGTACAATGATTTTCTGGCTCTACACTTTTGTTTATAATACTTCACCAGTATCTCTGTGTCTCTTCCATTACTGCTTGTCTACAGTATTCTTTATCCTTCAAAGCTTGATCCCAATGCTGCCTTTTCTAGGAATCCACCTAAATTTTCCCCACCGCTCTAACCCAGTCAGTATTCTCTTTCTGAATTCCCACAGGACTCAGTGACTCCCTTGATATTTATTATATTATGTATTATATTGAATTTACAAAAGTATGTCTTGTCATTCACTAACCTAAGAGGCTCTCAAGTGCAGCAAACTAAATATATTATGTTCAATACTTCCCCAGCATAGCCCCCAAACCTGTCAAGTAGGTAAATGCTGTATAAATATCACTCAGATACATAAATAAGTACTTTAACTTAAAACAGGGGAGAAAAAGAGGTTTCTTTGTATTTTGCCATGTGACTACTGCTTAGTTTGGACATAATTATGTAACTCAGTTTCTTCTGCTCTGCTATTTAAATCAGAGTGGCAGCTTTCACATCTGACATAAGCATCCATTTTGGCATGCAACTCTTAATTTCAGAAAGATATCACAAAGGTAGACTTACCATAAAAGGTTTACTACATCAGTCCTCATCCTTTACATATTTTTATTGCTAAGCAATTTCTTTTCTTGACATGTGCACAGAGAAAGCCATAATATATCTCCCAGGCAACCAGCCATTTATTCACAGCTGAGATTATT
>NW_007748272.1:11436-11959 GCF_000696425.1 Galeopterus variegatus
GAGAGTACCTTCACTTATGGAGCTAATATTCTAGTGGCAGGAGATGAGGAATAAAGAGATACTCAGAGTTATATAAACAAAGAGTTACATAAACAAAGATCAAGAGTGTTAAGAGCTATGATAAAATAAATCAGGGGGGAAAAAAGAGTAAATGGGGGGAATCTTTTTTTGATGCTGTACTTAGGTAAAACTTCTCTAATAAGGTGATATTTGAACCAAGACCTAGCAAAACTGATGGAACAAGACTTATAGATACCAGGAGGAAGAACATTCCAGGAAAAGGAAAGATTAAGTGAAAAATCACTGAATATGCTTATTATGTAAAAAAGTGGTGTGGCTAGAATATCATGAGTGATGGAGAGAGTAGTAAGACAGTCAGAGAGCCTGTTGTGGTGGGGTACAGGAGATGGAGGACTTTAAAGATGATGCTAAGGTCTTAGGAATTTGTTTTAAGTGAGATGGGAATCTACTAAAGGAATTTGATTAGAAAAATTACTGAGCCTCTTTAAATTTGGGGAAGGTC
>NW_007748273.1:0-876 GCF_000696425.1 Galeopterus variegatus
CAATGGCTGGAATGAATGCTTCATTTTGCTTTATTGAACTTCTAAGTTCTGCAAAAATCAGGGCTTCCTACTGTTGCATATGGTATTTCAACTGCCTGAAATGCCCCAACTTCTCATCCCCCAATTAACATATAAAATAATTATTGCATATTATTGATATTTTAAAACTATAATGAAGTGCCAAGAACAAATCTAAAATGATCCTTCTTAGAGATCGTTATTCTTAACATCTTTTTTCAGTGTGTAAGTAGTTGGGATTATTCCATCCCATTTCATTATAATATAATGCTATTGAATAAAGATTTCTATGTAATTAAAGCATTTTATAAACATACTCATCAATGGTTGCATGATAGTTTATTTTAGGCATAATCTATAATTTATATGACTATTTTAACAGTTGTTAGCCTTTCATCTCTCATCTTTTTATTTGGCCATTACAAATGAGATTATGATGAGTATTTATGCACATGTACATTTATCAACATTTTTGATAATCATCCACAGTTCCATTAGGTTTATAAAATAATTTGCCAGAGTCCAGATTGCTAGGTCAAAGTATATAAATATTTTAAAAGTGCATGCTTCCAGAAGTGCGTGAGAGTTCTGCTTGTACTACACAGTTGCCAAGATTAAATAGGCTCTTTTAGTCTTTTGCTAATTTATTATTATTTTGTGTACTACTAAAAACAATAATAAAACCATAAAAATAATGATTTTTGAGCAAAAATTATATAACAGGTTCTATATAAAACATTGTATTTTTAAAATCATATCATATTCAATATGTTTGAAAAGCATTGTTTTAAATCAGTATTTAACAACTATATTGACTCTCTTTTTAAAAATATCATTTCTTCATTCATCTAATTGATC
>NW_007748273.1:5900-6300 GCF_000696425.1 Galeopterus variegatus
GCGCCGCTGCGCTTCCCAAGTGGCGCACTGTAGGAGTGCGCCACCGGGCCGGCCCTATCACAATTTTTTTAATCATTCACCTGATAAAGGACATCTGGATTTTCTCTAGTTTTTGGCCATTGTGAATAAAGCTGCTATGAACATTTGTATACAGGTTCCTGTGTGAACATTAAGTGTTCATTTTTCTAGGATAAAAGCCTAGGAGTGCAATTTCTGGGTCATATGGTATGGCATGACAAGGCCACCTGTCTTGCATCCTTGAGTAGACTGGTTTTGTCTTGCATTCATAGCACAGCAGGAACACACAGAAGAAACCACAAGCACACAGATCTCCTGAAGCCTAGGTTTGGAAATAGCACACAGCTGCATACGGTAGGCCAGATTAAGTCGTGTGGCCAGC
>NW_007748273.1:11667-11958 GCF_000696425.1 Galeopterus variegatus
GCTAATACCTGGCAACCACTAATATGTTCTCTATTTCTAAAACGTTATCTTTTCAAAAGTGTTGTATAAATGAAAACATACATTATGTAACCTTTTGGGGTTGGCTTTTCTTACTCAACATAACTTCCTGGACCAAGTTGTCGCATATATCAGTAGTTCACTTATTTGTAATAAAGTGAACTGAGTAGAAGAAATATCGAATAGTATTTTATGGTTCACATGTATCACAATTTTTTTTTTTTTCCTTTTTGTCTCTTTTTTTGTGACCGGCAACGGGATCGCAACCCTCGG
>NW_007748274.1:0-381 GCF_000696425.1 Galeopterus variegatus
TTTTATTAAGCCTTTAAAACACTTATCAAAAATAAGGTGATGCATTCCTTTTAACAACCCTGTGAGACTGTTATTCATTCTCTACTGATGAGGAAAGGTGAAGACAGAAAGTTAAATGCCTTTGTAGAAGTCACAAGGCAGCATAGGGCAGGGCAAGCTAAGAATACAGCCAAATCCCTAATTTGTTTTCCAGTCATTTTTCCAAGAGAACTCAAATCATATTATTTTTGCCATAAAGATATCTTACTAAACTTCAGACTGTGTAGTCTTAAGCAGTGACACAAGATAGGGTCTGAAAGAGACGAAGATAATTGTCTGCCTCAAGTGACTTTTATTTGGTTCTAAAGATTTCAGCAAGACCACAAACCATGCCAAAGACAA
>NW_007748274.1:592-1682 GCF_000696425.1 Galeopterus variegatus
GGAGGGGGTGGAGTTAGAGTAAGGAAATGGACGAAAGAACTGAGAATTGCTGTTATTTGACTACATATGGACAAAGATGGAGGAGGTTTCATTTAATAACTTGGCAATGTTTCACCAAGTTCCACTCTAATTTACAAATTGTTTTCTGTCCTTACAAATGCCCTTTTGGCTTAGATTTTGGCATTACGCACTTATAACTCCATTAAAAGAGGAAGGATGTGATAAAACTACATTTGTAGAATTTTTTTAAAGTAAGAAAAAGAGTAGAATGAAAGAAAGAAAAAAGAATTAGAATGTGTTGGAGTATGTGCTACCATTTACTGAGGGCCTACTATGTGCTAAGCAATCTAATAGGCTTTTTTGCATATTATTTTTAATTCTTAAAAAGTTCCACACTAAATTAATTCTTAATAACACCCCCATAAGAAAGACATCCTCTCTCTCTCTTTCTCTCTCTCAGAACAAAAGATCAGAAACATCTAATCCTACACATGTGCATTTTTCTTTAAAAACATTCAATTCTACCATCCCCGATATTGCATAGCCTAAAAGTGGTAGAACTGGGATTTGAAATTAAGTTGGTCTCATTATGTTTTTCTTTCTATACACTTAATATTGAGCTTGTATTAAGGTTAATAGTACTGATATTAATAGAAGGAAGGAAGAATGAATTTTAATAATAATCTGTGTTACCCACAACCAATCCAGGTTGCTATACTTTCACTTTTATAGATCTGGCATAGTTATTGCTTGAACGGTTTACCAAGATCCTAATTCAAATGCTGAAGTAGAAACATCAGTACGATATTAAGGGTACATGGCTTATGGATGCATACTGTAAAGAAAAACTCCCTACTTGAGATTTTATACATAACTTATTAAGACAATTCATTTTAGAGATGGTTGAGACCTAAGTCAATAAGTAACTTTACCTGTCTGAAGGACAAAGAATTCATGAGCATCTGCCATTGCCTTCACTGACAATCGTTACAGGTTATTTGGCATAAAGTAGATGTCTAAAACAAAAACTGGCAAAACATAGGTCCCAAATAAAATACTCATTGAACTAAAAAATTAATAAATACAGTTT
>NW_007748274.1:2154-11958 GCF_000696425.1 Galeopterus variegatus
ATTTAATTTTCATAAGTGAAAGATAAAATATTCCTAGGGAAAGTGAAAGCATTGCATATATCATATAAATGTCTGTGACTCAGGAGGCAAGGGCTTTTCACAAGAGTACTGAAAAATACAAAGGACTTATATTTCTCCACATCATTTTACATCTAGACTGCTACCAGAGACAGTAAACCTTGTGTTTAAGCCACTGTAATCACATCTTTGTTAGTAGCATCAAAACACAAATCCTAGTTGACACAATGGTTGACTTTAAAGTATCCAGAATTTAGATAAAATCCAGCTTTAGGCTTATAGAATCAGTGACTATCATAGTACTAGAAACATATGAAGCACTCAATACAGAATTATTGAAAGCATGAAGATATTAATGAGTTAATAACCAATAGAAGCTGCACAAAATAATTCACAGTACACAGCAATCAAAGGTAAGGACATATGATTGTTGTCTGAATGAATGTTCCCATTTTTCTATCCTTTTTAGATTGTTCTTGCTGCCCTGATTTTATTTCAACTCTAATCCTACACATGTGCATTTCTTTTTAAAAGCATTCAGTCCTACCATCCCCAATATCCACCTAACTGATTTAAGGAGTAGCTTATATGTAGCTTCTTCAAGGGCAAGTTGCAAGGTTATCTTGACTAAGTTAAATTATTTTACTACTTATTTCTTTAACAGTCTTTAACTTTTTGCAGTACTTATCACATTAGAATTGCTTATTAAAATTGCCTATCATCACAGCTGGTTTGAAAGCTCAGTGAGGACCAGGGGCATGTTCATGTTATAGTTGACTGAATTGTAGCTCAGTGCCTGATTTCTTTATGTAAATATTGGACGTTTGTGGGTATGTGCATCAGCTTTTCTCTCCCTCTTTTTTTCTTTTGCAAATGTTAATCATAATTTCCTAACAATAGTCAGCAAACGGTCTGCCGTAACTTTGTTGGCATTTTTCAGAGTGCATTATTTTCTGGCCATGAATCATTGTCCTATGGTTGTCTACTTTGCGATGTGGCAGTGGACAAAATTGCAATCTGCAAAAGAGATAGGAGCAGATGATACAGCCCTGGAGAACTGATTTCCTGCTTCAAATATATTTTCTGATTGAAGATTGCACACCTAGGAGGTGAGATGAGAGAGCTATTTTATAAAAATGTCCAGCAGATGTACTGCAGTAATTCCCACTGTATTCATCATTTACTGAATTGCTCACACACTAGAGGTATAATCCAATGTAAATGATCTCATCACCCATCAGTATGAGGGCTCACAAATTCAACTTGGCCTCAAGCTAAAATTTGACATTTCAAGGTTCTCAAATCCACAGTAAGTAAGCAGTATATTGATGACTTACAAATGTCTCTTCTGAAACGGCACCAGCTTTTGAAAAATGCAGGTGTTTGGGACCTAGAAATAGAAGTGGCCAGCTGCCCTTGAGGTACTCGGGGCACAGTTCCATATTTCCTACCCCTGATTTGGCCCTGAGAAAGGAACATTTTGCAGAGAAGATAATGGAGTTGACACAATTTGCATTCTGCTCATACAAATACCAAAGAATGAAACTTAAAAGGCTCATTTTTAAAGTATCCCTTCTTGCAGTTTCACTGGCATTGCTGTATGTGAAAGATATAAGGCATTCGCAGGCTGTGAAATCAGAATACAGACACTCGCCAAATTGGCAAGAAACTTGAGAGGCCATCCATGCACGTACCCACTCCACATAAAGGTTTGTTGGATCTGAGGTAAGTTCACCAGTCTTTCTGATTATGTGTTTCTTGACCTATGACAGAAGAAGACAAGACTAGATAGTTTTAAATCATTCTAGGTTTAACATTCTCCAATTTCACAATTCTGGCCAAGATTGCACTCAGAATAATTTCACTTAGGGCCATTATTGATCTCCTCTCCTGTTAGTTCCATGGAAATTGTATGGTGTGTTGGACAAACCTTGGGTTCATCATATATATCTGCAATCTAGTCCTTGCTCTACCACAACACTTCCAAGCTGTGTGATCTTGGACAGAACACTTAATTTTCTTTAAGTTTCAGATGTTTTAACTGTAAATGGTAACAGCAATAACTTTTCCAGAAGGTTAGTTTAAAGATAAAACTAGATGATATTGAAAAGTAACTGGACAGAACTAATTTTTAAAGAGATGTTAATTCTTTCTTTGCCATGATTCCCTTAATATCTTGTATTTTCAAGCATCTAAAATATATATAAAAACAAAATTACAATAAATAAATTTGTATTACACACATAACTTTGTTCAGTAGATCCTGGGTTTTTCCCAATGGAAACTTCATTTTTTCACTTTCTTATCTGCTCCTTGGTTGTAATTTACAGCATTACTTTATTCTACAATGTTATGCTATGGCGTTAAGCCCATCAATCTTGGTTGCAAATGACAGATAATCAGTTTAAATTACCTAAATTGGGAGGGTGCACTGGATATTTATTGGAAAGGGGGGGGCATGCTGGATATTTATTAGGATGAGATTGTAGCGGCCTGCTAAAGGAAAATCAATAGGAACTAAATAACCAAGACCCATGGCTTTAATATCTCTCTCTCTCTCTCTTATCTCTCCATACACACACACACACACACACACACACACACACTTCCCTGGAGCAGTGATTTATCTTCAGGCTTCTCAACATTGTAGTGAACACTGCTACTGGCAGATCTGGAGTCATATTCTTATAACTACTCAACCAGAAAAGAAATAAGAATTTCTCTTTCCTAGTTTCAGCATTGAAAAATAACTAATTCAGGAAAGTATTCTGATTGGCCTAGTTTGATCACATGTTTATTCTCTGAACCAATCACAAAAGTCAGAATAGTGATCTTTTAATTGGCTCAACCTGAGCTACACATTTCCAGGAGCAAGTAGGGGAAGGGTCTGTTACCATAAGAAGTGGGTAAAATGTGCAGGATAATAAAAACTGTCAGGTGTTCTTGTAGATTTTAGAGGTAACTAATTACAATCCTTGCTGTGGACCTAGAGGAAAATAAGGTTGACATGAATCAAATAAATTTATAAGAACCATACTCTACTATCTTTTTAGGATTTGAAAATTATATGGGGTGAAGCATGAATATAAAATCTTTGTGTTTGTTTATTAACTATTATTATCTTCCCTTTTTGATATGATAAATGGGGAGAAAATGAACTACAGATGGCTATTTGTAGAAACATGCCTTAATTTCAAGGGCATAAAGAAGATCATTTGACTTCTCCAAATGTTTTCTCACTAACATCTAAATTTCCTTTAGTAGGTCAATTCAACAGTCATAGTTTTACATGAAGTAGAGACCATCCTGGAAGATCCAGCTTGCTGAGAAATTCGAATAAAGATAGAAATAATTGAGTCCACTTCTCTTCCAAAGAGTAAGTTTCGATAAAGGAAAGAGGAGAGTCTAAATAGGGCTCCTGAAAGGGCGTGGTATGAGGTATATAATCAAAGACATGATTGAAGATTTGAATGGAAATAGAAAAAGACTGTCTTCCTAATGGGCTGAAAATAGTTCAGCCCATTAATAACCAAGGATGCAGTGAGGTTTCTAAACTATTCTGCATTTTCTAATTAAACCCAAAACTATTCTTGTGAAGTGTCTGGGAGCCAGCAGTAATTATACCTATTTTGTGAATAAAAGAACACAGTGTCTGAGAGGTGAGGCAGTTTAAGTGTATCATCAAATCAGTAATACTTAAGAATAGACCCAGAAGTTAATGAGTAGTGAGCAACTTTTTTTCTTTTTTTTTTTTTTTCTTGTCTTTTGTCTTTTTTCCGTGTCCGGCAACGGATAGCAACCCTCAGTGTTGCCCCCGTACCGGACCGGGGACCGGCAACGGGATCGCAAACCTCGGTGTTGCTCCCGCGCCTCGCTCAGCCAGTGAGCAGGAGCCGGTCTGTATGTGGGATCCGACCCCTCGGACGGGAGCGCCAGCCGCGCTTCCCAAGCGGCGCACTATCCAGTGCGCCACCGGGCCGGCCCAGTGAGCAACTTTTTTATTTATTTATTTTATTTTATTTTATTTTATTTTATTTTATTTTATTTATTTATTTTGTCCTTTTTGAGACCGGCCGGACCGTGCTCAGCCAGTGAGCACACCGGCCATCCCTATATAGGATCCGAACCTGCGGCGGGAGCGCTGCTGCACTCCCAGCGCTGCACTCTCCTGAGTGCGCCATAGGCTCGGCCCTATTTGTTTATTTTTTGATGCATGTAGTGGTGCCAATAAATAGGCAAGTTGGCTGGGGAATGGTAGCCAGAAAGTTGGATTTAGCACTAGAAAATGTAGACTTAAGTGGCATTCTCTAACTCACAGAGGGGAGAACTTGGGTAGGTCACATCCATTTTACTTTTATTGTCTGTGAGCTAGAAATAACAATGATCACTTTTATAGCCCTGCGGAGGTGATCACATGAGGATACATAGTCTTGACATGGAGGAGTGATGATGGGGAACTTGAGGTCCCTCCTTTTCTTGCCAACTCTTCTTGCAATGAGAGTGCTCACCTTTGGTCAATACCAGGAGTCAGTTCAGGCCTCAATATTAGCAAGTGGCACGTCTCAAGAATTCACAAGATTTAAGGCCCATTAATGTCATAGCTTCTAATCAGGATCTCAGCACTGTGAAGTTTGGAGTCTGCCTATTAAAACAGGAAGATGTTTTTACCGAGTATACATTTTTTGGTATGTCAGAACCTTTGGAAGAATTTAAGGAATAATTCGGGTACATTCTAAGTCTATTGTCTTGACCATTCCATTTTACAGAAAAAGACACCAAGGCCCAGAAAGAGTGCATGACATACCCAAGTTAACAACAAATTAATGAGAAGGTTAAGAACGAATGTAGTATCTCTTTACACTAAGATCAAAGCCCCATCACATATCACTTTACATGTTTTAAAGACAACCTCTCTCCAGGTATAAGTAAGGAAGATAGAGTTGAAGCTCCCTTGGCAACCCAAACAGTAAAAGCTCAGGATAGGCTGCCCAGCCAACTATGTTTCTCCTTGGTAAAAGCTAAACTAGCAAGAAGTTTGAAATATGGTATCTGCAGCTTCATACTCTGCAATACTGAAAACAGCATATAAGACACAGGGAATTATTCCAAGATGCCAACAGAAAGTCTGGCACAAATGCCAAAGAATGTAAGTCATATACACAGACTCTTCCACATGGTTCAGCCCAGTGCATTAGAATTCCACTTGTGGTTTGAGGTTGAAGCTTTGAGTAATAATGCTCATTTGTGTTGATTTCTCTCTTAAATGCATGTCTTTCTTCCATGGCCCTTATAGAAATGGGTCCATATCAAGATCAGGTAAATGGGGGTGGGGAAAGAAGACAACAATCACAACAATACCTTGAACTTCTTAAGACAAATAAACATGTTGATGGGGGATGGGGGAGAGGGAGGGAGGAAAAGGAGGAACTGGTAAAGAGACAGGAAAATCAACTACATTGTATATTGATAAATTAAAATTAAATATATAAATAAATAAGTAAAAAGAATCAGGTAATCCTTTATCCTAGGACTAATACCAACTTAAAGTCCTAAATAGAATCAGCATACACAAAAACCCCTTGTGCAATGTAAAGCACAACCTAAAACTTCACTCCCAAACCCAGGCTTTCTTTTAAGTTTTCTCAGTTCTCTTTATAAGAAAGAAAGTGAAACATTTTTGTTTCCTTTAATATTCGCTCAGTACATAGAGTTCCACTACTTATGGAGTACTAGTTGAACGGATATTCTCAGTTATAACAGCATCAGAGGGAGAAGACTGGTATACCCATGCACACCATTAATAAACCAAATCCCCAAACAGGATGATAGAATATCATAATATTTTCTGAATGATGACATAATGTTTTGCAAAATTAATCAAGGCAATTCTTTTTCTGGTCATTTCCGTTACTCTTTGTCTTCCACAATTTAGTGCATGCTCCTTGGAAGAGGAATGATTGAATAGAAAAACACAGAATGAAGAGGTAAACTCTCAGCCTTTGAGTTTTCAAAATATGCTTTTGAATTGCATGATAGAGACAATTTTTGAGGAAGCAAGCTTTTAAGTTGTAGAAAACTTGGCTTTGAAAAAGAAGACCAGAATCATGACAGAAATATACATAGAAGAATAAATAATCAGTCTGATAGTGTTTTTTCCCATGAACTCATATTAAATAAACACTTAAAATTGGAATGTGGATGGAACCAAAGGGAAGAGAACTTGAGCTTGGTTATATGCCCCAAGAAAGTGACTTGTACAATGTCTTTCTTATCATTTCTTCCGTAGACTGATTCTCAGGTGTGTAATGAAACTCCTAAATGAGTTTTAGGATTCAAGAACACAAGAAACCTCTGCACCTCAACCTGGGTGAATTCCTAGGATTTATAAAGTCTTGGTAAGTTTCCTTCTGCCAGCACAGCACAGAGACCCCATAATACTTTCCTAGGGCTGCAGTAACAAAGTACCACAAACTGGATGACCTAAAACGGTAGAAATTTATTATCTTACAGTTGTGGAGACTAGAAGTCCAAAATCACAGTGTCATCAGGGCTATGCTCTCTCTGAAATGGTGTAGAATCCTTCCTTGCCTTTTCCTAGTGTATGGTGGTGGCTGACAATCCTTAGTGTTCCTTGAGTTTGTAGATGCATCACTCCACCATCTTCCTCTGTCATCACGTGGCTTTTATCTCCCTATGTTTCTCTGTCTTTACATCATCATATAATACATCAGTCATATTGGATGAGGGCCCATTCTAATGACCTCATCTTAACTTGATTACATCTACACAGATCCTATTTCTGAATAAGATGGCATTCACAGATAGCAAGGTCTGGGATTTATATCTTTTGTGGCAGACACAATTCAACCCACGACAGGGCCATAGGATAAAAATTGTTGTTTGATATGTCTATACAAAAGCCCTTAGACAACTACAAAGAATTTTGAGTAGCCTAGAAGAATACTTAAGAAGAACCAATTATTTCTGTACCCCCCAAGAGTGATATGGAAGTGGTTAGAGAGAGGGCTGGAACTAGAGAGGAATCATCATCAGGATGAAGTACACATGGCTGCCTTTTACATGCCCAGAGACCATTTGAAAACATGGATTCCTCAGCAGATGGAAGCATGCAGATATCGAGGCCCATGACCAGATGGGATAATGTCATTTAGGAGAATATCAGGATGGATGGCTAACTGAGAATTACAATATCCTACTATACTCTACTTCCATTGATGCCTTGATGCTACCAGAAGCTGTCTGGAAAGTAGATCTTACATGTACCCTAGATATAATTTGGAAAGGAAAAAACTTAGTTGATTAAAAAGCTATGAACTGAATGAATAAATTCACCCCTAGATTGACTAAGATTGAATATAGTCCCGTTGGATTAAATAAAAATCTAACCACCCCCCAAATTGTCTTATCATCAAAGAAAAAATGAAAGTCGCACTTCTTGCCCAACCTTAATTTGTGATTTAAGACTTATATGTGTTACTTATAAAATGAAAGGTGGATAAACTCTCTGGGACCCACTGGGCAAAGCTACATCAGTATAAAGCCTGTCTTACATAGGGCATGCTGCCGATGCAAAAATAAAGAACATATTAGACTGAAACACTGAAACATGGAGAGCTATAATTTCACGGGAATCCTGTAGACTCTAAAGTGTGTATCACAGAGGTAAAGACTATAATCAAACCTGGTTGCTTTTATTCTGGCAGTACCTATCATTTTTGTTTTGACAAGGAAAGATCGTTTCACTACATTGATCAGGATACAGTTTCCAAAGGCTGATTCATTGCACACACAGAGCTAGTACCCCATGAAATTGTGAACACCATATACTGTAAATGATAAAAGAAAAGACGGCATGTATGTGAGTTGGATTTACCTAAAACATTATGTAGATAAAGCCATAATAGGTTTGCTGGTACAGAAATTAGGTAAGAGTGACAGCTTTCCATATAACTGAGTCTTACTGGCTGACTGATCTGGGCAAGTTACCTAATATTCAAACCTTGGTTTCCTAGGATGTCAAATGACCACAATAACGCTACTAACCTCACATAATCAAAAGGTTTAACTGATAGAACATATGTATAGCACTCTGCACAGTGTCTAGCATGTAATAGGCGTCCAATAAATGTGATTTATTTTTATTCTTTTTTGTTATTTAAATCAAATGTTGTCTTTGAAATGACAAGCAAAATAAGGGGTAGAGTTGGATTCTTATCTCAGTTTTAGAATTTGTCTAATTATTTAATCTTGGGTTTGTCGGTGGAGCTTACAATTCTTCATATATGATATGACTAGATTAGATACTGGTTGACCTGTAACGCCCTGTCTGAAATCATATAGTTTGTACAGAAACACTGTTAATGAGATCTAGTTGTCATTGACTTATACGATTTTCTACCTCACAAAAATTTAACAATTATCTCTTATTTAACCAAACTTAAGAAGAGGAAAGGAAGTAAAGCCCTGATCAGCCAAGTGAGCTACCGAGAACTTTCCAACGACTCATTCACCTTTTCCACAATCCCAGACACACTGGCCTTGATACTTATTTCTAAACATAAAGTATTACCCTTCTTTGGAATTAAATGCTTAATAAGTTTCAAACTAATCATTAAGTTACTACTTCTAGTTCTGTTAGGATGTCACGATTTTTCCCACTAGCTCAAATTCAGCAGTTGAAGAGTGTAGCTGCTGTTCCCCGTCCCCCTTTTATCCACATGCAATGTATGCTTTCTTTTCTGTTTCTGTTGAATCAAAATATGGCCATTACCACACTTCCGTTGTTCATCTGTCCATGTCTGTCTTCCTGTAAGAGTCAGCAATATGAGGACAGGGCCCATGATTGGTTTACCCTTATCTAAGGTGCTTAGCATAAAGCCTAGAATATAGCAATTAATGAATATTAGTAGGGTCACTTAATAAATTAAAGAATAAGTAAATTTATAGGATTGAATTACATAAAATTGACTTTCTATACTGAAAAAAAATACACAAAGAAAAAAATTTCAACCTGCATGGCAAGTGCCAGTTAAAGACCTAATTTCTAACTCTCATTCAAATGGAGCAGATTTCAATATTAATGAAAGCAAGTTATATTCTTAGGTTTGTTTTTTCTCACTTAACCCCTTTCTTATTTCTACCTTAATCCTATTCCAGGACTATGTCTCAAGTTTTATTCTTTAATTCATTCAATCGTTCATTTAAAGATATCTATTGAGTGCATTTATTACAGGGGACTGTGCTAAGCTCTCTAGGGATAAATTTGGGAACAAAACCAGATGTGGCTCTTGTTCTAATGGAGCCTTCAACCTAGTTAGGTAGACAGACATTAATCAAATAATCACACTTACATATGCAATTATAAGCTGAAAAGGAAGAAATCTGTTTTAGGAGAGTGCATAATGAAAGAACTGATCCTAAAGTGGGGAGTGTCAACAATGGTTTCCCTGAGGAAATGAATCTTATGTTGAAAATTGAAGCATAAATGAGTGAACTAGACTTAGCACATGCTGCTGTAACACTTTTGTTTATAAAAATGGAGCCAGTAGATACTGATACTCCAAGCATAGCTCCAAATCAATCTAGCTATTATAAATATTTGATAATAGATTGAGACATAGAAAAGGTAATTTTTGACAGTGAACTATGCATACAAAATAACAGGAAAGAAAACGGTATGTGTGAGAAACTGAGAGAAAGTCAGTGTGATTGAAAGATCTTTAGTAAGACTATAAAGTTGTGCAGAGACTAGACCATCTGAATTCT
>NW_007748275.1:0-277 GCF_000696425.1 Galeopterus variegatus
TCCCTTCCTCTCGGTCAGTCCCGCCTGGCAGCCCTGACCAGTTAGACTTACAGATTTGAGGCCTAAGAGAATAGAAATGGAAGGGGAGTGATCTCTACCCCTACAGACCGAGCAGAACTGAGCAAGTGGGCAGATTCTATGTGAGCCACGAAGGCAATGAAACCCACCATCCTGGCAGTTCTCAGCCCTGAACCGACAGCCTTTTAAAAACTTAGGGTAAGGGGCCAGCCCGGTGGCGCACTGGATAGTGCGCCGCTTGGGAAGCGCGGCGGCGCTC
>NW_007748275.1:5801-6249 GCF_000696425.1 Galeopterus variegatus
TTCTAAAAACAGCAAGAAAAAAGCATGAAACAACATAGATGGGAATTCCTATTAGGCTAATGACAGATTTCTCTGCAGAAACTTTACAGGACATAGGAGAGTGGGATGATATATTCAAAGTGTTGAAAGTAAAAAATGACAGCCAAGAATACTATACCCAGCAAAGCTATCCTCTGGGGCCTTCAGGTTCACTCTTGAGGGGCTGCAGCATGCACTGAAATGTGGAGACAGGACTCAGGCTGGGTTCTGGCATCTCCATGACTTCAGACCAGGTGCTTCAGTGATGAGATGGTTTCTGCATATGGAAATAAGATGGGTGCAAAGGTCCCTGTATCTTCAGCCCTAAGAGGCAGGCGTTCTCACAGGCAGGTGTGGAGATGGGATTAGGGATGCTTTGTCCCACCAGAACTTCAGGGTCTAGAGGCAGCTGGACAGTCTCCCCAGGCTG
>NW_007748275.1:11485-11957 GCF_000696425.1 Galeopterus variegatus
AAGAAGGAACCAAGTGGAAATCTTGGAACTGAGGAATTCATTAAATGAAATAAAAAATAGAACTGAGAGCTTAAGCAACAGGCCAGGTTAAGCAAAAGAAAGAACTTCTGAACTTGAAGACAGGTTTTTTGAAATAATCCAGTTGGACAAAAAAACTATTTTACAAAAAGAAAGCCTATGAGATCTATGGGACAACTTTAAGCATACAAACATTCGCATTATAGGTGTTCCAGAAGGGGAAGAGAAAGAAAAAGGCAACGAAAACCTATATAAGAATAGCTGAAAACTTCCCAAAGTTATAAGAGATATTGATCCAAGTGGCTCCAAGATCCCCAAATAGATTTAACCCCAAAATGTCTTCTCCAAGACACATTGTAGTCAAACTGTCAAAAGTCAAAGACAAAGAGAAAATTCTAAAAACAGCAAGAAAAAAGCATGAAACAACATAGATGGGAATTCCTATTAGGCTAAT
>NW_007748276.1:0-251 GCF_000696425.1 Galeopterus variegatus
ACATTCATATGGAAAAGTGAAAGATCCCAATTAGCTAAAGCAATCCTGAGCAAAAAAAAAAAGCTGGAGGCTCTTTTGCTGACTTCAAATTATGCCGCAAAGCTATAGCTACCAAAATGGCATGCCACTGGCATAGAAACAGAAACATGTTACAAACTATTTCAAATTTTTGTTGTATTAGTAATTGTATAAGGAATCTCTTTTGCTTATTACCAATATTACCATGAAAAAGTAGTGCACACTAGTAAAGG
>NW_007748276.1:3501-3980 GCF_000696425.1 Galeopterus variegatus
ATATGGGAGAGACCTCCTATAAATTTGATTATGGGAAAGCCTTTCATAAGTCTGCTGTTTTCCCCCAAAGAAAACTCCTATATTAGAGAAAAAATCTCACTGTGGTATATGTTGGACAATGTTCTGTAAAAACTCTAAACTCATTGAACATAATAAGACAAACACAGCAGACCAACCCTATAGATATAGTGAACGTGATAAATCATTCATGACGAAATTATCTCTTACAATCCATAAGAGGACACAGAAAGGGGAGAAGCTATATATGTGTGAAGACTATGGAAAACCCTTTCACCAGAAGTCACTCCTAAGCCAGCATCAGAAATCCACACAAGGGAGGAAAAATATGAATAAACAGCATATAGAAAATCTTTCCACTATAACTCAGACTTCAACAAACATAAGGAAATTCGTGTATGAGAAAGGCCCCTTGAATGTAATGAATGTGTAAAAACCTTTCAGCAGAAGTCAAACCTCAG
>NW_007748276.1:5911-6301 GCF_000696425.1 Galeopterus variegatus
ACCATATGAAGTGAATGTTGAAAATCCTTCCATGAGAAGTCAAAACTCAGCAGGCATCAAATAATTCACACAGGTGAGAGACCATATGAATGTAAAGAGTGTATGAAAACTTTCTTTTTTCCCCCTTTTGTCTTTTTTACTGACTGGTAACGGGATCGCAACCCTCGGTGTTGTGCCTGTACCGGGGACCGGCAACGGGATCTCAACCCTCGGTGTTGCACCCGCACTGCGCTCAGCCAGTGAGCAGGAACCGGTCTCCACACGGGATCTGAACCCTCGGCAGGAGTGCCACCGTGCTCCCAAGTGGTGCACTCTCCAGTGTGCCACCAGGCTGGCCTGTATGAAAACTTTCTAAAGTCAGACTTCAGTGTACCTCAAAGGACTCACACA
>NW_007748276.1:11665-11957 GCF_000696425.1 Galeopterus variegatus
GTGAAAAACCATATGAATGTCACGAATGTGGAAAAACTCCACAAGAAGTCACTCCTCAGCAAACGTCTGAGTTCACACAGGTGGAAACCACATGAACATAAGAGAATGTAGAAAATCTACTGTAAATCACACCTCAATGGACATCAAAGAACTCACAGAGGTGAGAAGCCATACAAATGTAAAGAATGTGGAAAGTCCACTGTAAATCACACCTCAGTGTACATCAGAGAACTCACACAGGTGAGAAACCATATGAAGTGAATGTTGAAAATCCTTCCATGAGAAGTCAAAA
>NW_007748277.1:0-263 GCF_000696425.1 Galeopterus variegatus
GAAATAATCAGACCAAGCTAATCGATCTAGAAGTACAATCAGACCAAGCTAATCGATCTAGTAAAACTAATCAGACCAAGCTTTTCAATCTAGGAAATATAATCAGAGCAAGCTAATCATTCTAAGTATACACATCAGACAGAGCCAATTGATCTAATTAAACTCATGAGACCAAGCTCATCGATCTAAGTACACTCATCACACCAAGCACATCGATTTAAGTGAACTCATCAGACCAAGCACATCGATCAAAGTAAACTCAT
>NW_007748277.1:2440-4096 GCF_000696425.1 Galeopterus variegatus
TCATCGTTCAAACTTAACTCATCACACAAAGCTCATCCATCTACGTATGCTCATCAGACCAGCCTCATTGATCTAAGTTAACTGATCACACCAAGGTTATAGGTCTTAGTTAACTCATCAGACCAGCCTCAATGATCTAACTAAATGAATCAGACCAAGCACATCCTTCTAAGTAAACTCAACAGACCAAGTACATCGATCTAACTAAACTCATCCAACCATGCTCAATGATCAAAATAAACTCATCAGACCAAGCTAATCGATCTAATTTAACTCATCAGGCCTAGGTAATCTATCTAAGTAAACTGATCCGTCAGAGCTAATAGATCTAAGTAAACTCATCAGACCAATCTAATTGATCTAAATAAACTCANATCGATCTAAGTAAACTCATAAGACTAAGATCATCAATCGAAGTAAACTCATGAGACCAACTTCCTCCATCTAAGTAAAGTCATCAGACCAAGGACATTGATCAAAGTAAACACATCACACCAAGCTCATGTATCTAAGTAAACTCATCAGACCAAGCCCATCAATCTAAGTTAACTCATCAGACCAAGCTCATCGATCGAACTAAACTCATCAAACCAAGCACAATGATCAACATAAACTCATCAGAGCAAGCTCCTCGATCTAAGTAAACTCAGCTGACCAAGCTCATTGATAAAAGTAAACTCATGAGACCAAGCTCATCGATCTAAGTAAACTCATGAGACCAAGCTCATCGATCTAAGTAAACTCATGAGACCAAGCTCATTGATCTAAATAAACTCATCTCCACAATCTCCTTGATCTAAGTATACTCATAAGACCAAACACATCGATCGAAGTAAACTCATGAGACCAAGCTAATCGATCTAACTAAACTCATCAGACCAAATTCATTGATCAAAGTAAACACAACACACCAAGCTCATCTATCTAAGTAACTTCATCAGACCAAGCTCATCGTTCAAAATTAACTCATCACACAAAGCTCATCCATCTACGTATGCTCATCAGACCAACCTGATCGATCTAAGTTAACTCATCACACCAAGTTCATCGGTCTTAGTTAACTCATCAGACCAAGCTCTTCGATCTAAGTAAACTCATCAGACCAAGCACATCGATCAAANCTAAGTAAACTCATCGGACAGAGATAATTGATCTAACTAAACTCATCAGACCAAGCTCATCTATCCAAATAAACTCATCAGACCAATCGAATGGATCTAAATAAACTCATCATACCAAGCCCTTCGATCTAAGTAATCTCATCACACCAAGCTCATTGATTTAAGTAAACTCATCAGACCATGCACATCGATCTCAGTAAACTCAACAGACCGAGCTCATCGATCTAAGTAAAATCATCAGGCCGAGCTCATCGATCTAAGTAAACTCATCAGACCGAGCCCATCGATTTAATTAAACTCATCAGAACGAGATCATCGATGTACGTAAACTCATCAGACCAAGATGATCGATCTATGTAAACTCATCAGACCAAGTTCATTGGTCTAAGTTAACTCATCAGACCAAGATATTCGATCTAAGTAAACTCAGCAGACCAAGCACATCGATCAAAGTAAACTCATCATACCAAGCACATCGATCAAAGAAAACTCAAAAGACCGATCTCATCGATCTAAGTTAACTCATCAGACCAAG
>NW_007748277.1:5926-7177 GCF_000696425.1 Galeopterus variegatus
TACTCATCAGAACAAGCTCACCGTTCTAAGTAAACTCAATGGATCTAAATAAACTCACCTGAACAAGCTCATCGATCTAAGCAACCTCATCAGACTAAGCTAATCGATGTACGTGAATGTATCCAACCAAGCTGATCGATCCAAGTAAACACATCACACCAAGCTCATCAGTCTAAGTAAACTCATCAGACCAATCTAATCGATCTAAGTAAAGTCATCAGACCAAGCTAATCGATCTAGGAAAAAAAATCAGACTAAGCTAATCTATCCATGAAAACTAATTAGACCCAAATAATCTATCTAGGAAAACTAATCAGACCAAGCTCTACATCTAGGTAAACGCATCAGACCAAGCTTATCGATGTACGTAAACTCATCAGAATAAGCTCATCTATCTAAGTAAACTCATAAGACCAACCCATCGGTGTAAGTAAACTCATCAGGGCAAGCTCATCGATCCAAGTAAGCTCATCAGGCCAAGCTCATCGATCTAAATAAACTGATCAGACCAAGTTCATCGCTCTAAGAAAACTCATCAGACCAAGCTCATCGATCTCAGCAAACTCATTAGACCAAGCTCTTCGATCTAAGTAAACTCATCAGACCAAGATCTTCGATCTAAGTAACCTCATCATACCATGANACCAAGATGTTTGATCTAAGTAAACTCATCAGACCTAGCACATCAATCAAAGTAAACTCATTAGACCAAGCACATCAATCTAAGTAAACTCAACAGGCCGAGCTCATCGATCTAAGTAAACTCATCGGACCAAGCGCATCGATCAAATAAACTCATCAGACCAAGCTCACCGATCTAAGTAAACTCATCAGACCATGCTCATCGTTCTTAGTAAACTCATCAGAGAAAGCTNTCTAAGTTAACTCATCAGACCAAGATGTTCGATCTAAGTAAAATCATCACACCAAGCACATTGATCAAATTAAACTCACCACACCAAGCACATCGATCAAAGTAAACTCACCAGACCAAGCTCATCCATCTAAGTAAACTCATCAGAGAAAGTAAATCGATCTAAGTAAACTCATCAGACCAAGCCCATCGATATAAGTAAACTCATCTGACCAAGCTCATCGATTTCAGTAAACTCATCAGACAAAGCACATTGATCTAAGTAAATTCATCAGAGCGAGATCATCGATCTAAGTAAACTCATCAAACCAAGCTCATCGATCTATCTAAACTCATCAGAGAAAGCTATTCGATCTAATGAAGCTCATCAGACCGAG
>NW_007748277.1:9186-9650 GCF_000696425.1 Galeopterus variegatus
CAGACCAAGCACATCGATCAAAGTAAACTCATCAGACCAAGATCATCGATCTAAGTAAACTAATCAGGCCGAGCTCATCGATCTAACTAAACTCATCAGACGAAACTCATTGATGAAAGTAAACACATCACACCAAGCTCATCTATCTAAGTAACCTCATCAGACCAAGCTCATCGATCTAAGTTAACTCATCGCACCAAGGTGATCATTCTAAGTTAACTCATCAGACCAAGGTCATTGATCTAACTAAACTCATCAGACCAAGCACATCCATCTAAGTAAACTCATCAGACCAAGTTCATCGATCTAAGTAACTCATCACACCAAGTTAATCGATCTCGGAAAAATAATCAAACCATGCTAATCGATCTAGGGAACGAATTAGACCAAGCTAATCGATCTAGGAAATCCTATCACACCAAGCTAATCGATCTAGGTATACTCATCAGACCAATCTCATCGAT
>NW_007748277.1:11646-11957 GCF_000696425.1 Galeopterus variegatus
TCGATCTACGTAAAGTCATCAGAACAATGACATCCATCTAAGAAAACTTATTAGACTAAGCCCATCGATGGAAGTAAACTCATGAGACCAAGCACATTGATCTAAATTAACTCATCAGACCGAACACATCGATCTAAGGAAACTCAACAGAGCAATCTCCTTGATATAACTATACACATTAGACCAAGCTCATCGATCAAAATAAACTCATCAGACAAAAGTCATCCATCTCAGTAAACGAATCAGACCTATCTTATCGATCTAAGTTAACTCATCAGACCAAGGTCATCAATCTAACTAAACTCATCAGA
>NW_007748278.1:0-528 GCF_000696425.1 Galeopterus variegatus
TCACTAAGTAGGACATCAGAACAGGGGTTACTATGACTCAAATATGTGTATTCAATGACGTCAGAAACTCAAAGTAGTCTTCCTTGGCCAGACCAGTTTAAGCTTCACAATCCTAGAACCCCTAACTCTCAGACTGAAACTCATCAGAGGCCTTAAAGAAATTTTTCCTGCCATCAAAGACTTTCTTCCCTTTACATAATTTATAAAAGATTTACCAAGAACTTATTATTATCCGGTTGCCGTGCTAGATAACCCAGAGATGAGAGATGAACCAAATGCTTTTCTTTGTACAGTGAACTGCTGAAAACCAATAAAACAAGTAAACAAAATGCACCCGATGATCCTTCCCCTGCCCCCATCTTAAGCATTTGGTTTCATTGTAGAGAGCTAGATTTCCGGGTTCAAAATCCAGGAAACCCAGGACTGCTGCTTCTAGTGCTGTGAACTTGGATAAGCGCCTTAACCTCCCTGTACCTCAGTTTCCACATTTCTAAAATAGGGATGAAGCTAATAATACTAACTGCATAG
>NW_007748278.1:6024-6413 GCF_000696425.1 Galeopterus variegatus
GTCTTCTATCATTTCATGTCCCCTGGTCCCCTGAGGTGCTCAAACCATAAAAGGCAAAGGGACAGCACCACAAAAGCCTAATCTGGGAACTGGAACTAGATATAATATTCTTCAGAAAAATAGAGGATGTATGTGTTTAGGCTGGTGGTAGAAGGTGACATTTTCAGGGAATTTAGAATAGAGAGGTGTGAGAGCAGCTGAGGGGATCTAGAAGTGGGATCCAAAAATAATAGGGACGTTTTAGAGAATTATCACTATAGAAAATTTAAGAAAATAACTTGAATGTTTTAAAAATTAATTTTTAATTGTATAGGACTTTTTCCTTACTGCTTTAAGGCTGTAACACATGGTCACTTTTAAAAAACAGCCTAATGGGCCAGCCCAGTGGC
>NW_007748278.1:11903-12420 GCF_000696425.1 Galeopterus variegatus
GCTTTTGGGCTCATGTTCATAAAGTCTGTGCCTAGACCTAAATGCTGAAGTATTTCACCTATATTTCCCATTAGCAATTTTACAGTTTTAGGTCTTATACCTAGGTCTTTAATCCATTTTGAGTTGATTTTAGTGTATGGTGAAAGATGTGTATTTAGTTTCATTCTTCTGCATAAGGATATCCAGTTTTCTCAGCACCACTTGTTGAAGAGGAAATCTTTTCCCCAATGTAGATTTCTGTTGCCTTTGTCCTATATCAGATAGCTATAAGCCTGAGGAGTGATTTCTGGGTTCTCAATTCAACTCCACTGGTCTGAATGTCTATTTTTTACCAGTACCATGCCATTTTGGTTACAATAGCTTTGAAGTATGATTTGAAGTCAGGTAGTTTTATGCCTCTGGTTTTATTCTTTTTGCTCAGGATTGCTCTGACTATTCGGTCTTTTGTTTTTCCACATGAAAGGTAAGATTGTTTTTTCCATTTCCCCAAAGATTGTCATTGGTATTTTGATGGGGA
>NW_007748278.1:17766-17980 GCF_000696425.1 Galeopterus variegatus
GAGGAAAATTTAAAAAGTTCCCTTAATGATGAAACGGTTCAGGCCCATCCTCTCCAGCAAGCCTTCACCTGCCACAGCCCTTGGAAATCTCTCCCCTACAACTCCCTCCAGTATCTGTAGTCTGTTTCTACTCATTTGGCATGTGGCCCAGGCGACTTCAGTTATTAATACCTAATGAACTATATCTATCGTAACAACAGGAACAAAGACTGTA
>NW_007748279.1:0-233 GCF_000696425.1 Galeopterus variegatus
AATCTGTGGAGTGTTTTTAAGTTTGATGAAGCTATTTGGTAGCCAAATCTACCCTAAATATCTGATAGATTGTTATAGCAGTTCTCAAACTTTTTGGTCTCAGAACCTGTCTTAGTCCTTTTTCTGTTTCTTATAACAGAGTACCTGGAACTGGGTAATTTATAAATTAAATTTATTTCTTACAGTTCTTGAGACTAGGAAGTCCAAGATCAGATGGCTGCATCTGGTGAGGG
>NW_007748279.1:5836-6186 GCF_000696425.1 Galeopterus variegatus
AGTGTAAAACATCCTACTCACTGAATGTTTTCATAACTGCTGTATGTTTGAATAAGGCCTGAGTTATTTCTGTAGTGCTATACAATATCATGATTCTGTATCCAGTTATTGATCATGCAGTGGGGGTGCTTATACTTCACTTCATGAGAAAATTTTAAAGTTTACTGTCTAAAGTTTACTAGTAAGAGATCTGATTACTGGAATTCTGTGGGATCTTATGCGTCATTTAGTCCAAACCTTCATTTTACGGATGAGGAAACAAAGACCCAGAGTGATAGACTTGCTTCTGAATCTGTGGAGTGTTTTTAAGTTTGATGAAGCTATTTGGTAGCCAAATCTACCCTAAATAT
>NW_007748279.1:11632-11956 GCF_000696425.1 Galeopterus variegatus
TACACTGTTAATTAAGCCTGCTTAAGACTTTAACTTAAAAATAGAAGTAACTTAAAAAAAATTATAGTGTTGCCCTTAGTTCAGTGGTTTGGTATAGTCTGGGGTCCCTAAGACCGTTCCACAGGGCACGAGAAGTTGAAATTATTCTTGTGGTAATACTGAAATGGTATTTGCCTTTTTGAGTCTCCTTGTCCTGTTAGTAAACAGTGGGGTTTTCCAGAGGCTACATCACATGTGATGTCATTGGTCTAATGGCTAATGAGAGTGTAAAACATCCTACTCACTGAATGTTTTCATAACTGCTGTATGTTTGAATAAGGCCTG
>NW_007748280.1:0-265 GCF_000696425.1 Galeopterus variegatus
GAATCATCTCAGAAGTCTAGCTGTGGAAGGTAGAGAGACATGACAGTTGCTTTAGGAGTGGAAAGGAGTGTATTATGTGCCAGGAGAAAGTTGGACCTGCTCATATGCTCAGGGAAAAAGAGAGGTTGAAGATAACGCGGAATGGAAAACTAAGAGAATGAGATCTTTGAGGAAGTCTGAGGGGATAGTTTCAGGCTTACAATCAGCCTTGAACTACAAACCTGGATCCTATTTCCTCTAAAAAGAGAAGTAGACAGGGGTGGAT
>NW_007748280.1:3501-3832 GCF_000696425.1 Galeopterus variegatus
AGAACATAAAAAATATATCACTGTATTCATCACACTAATATACTAAAGGAGAGCATATTATATAGATGCTGAGACAGTATTTGACTAAGTTTAATAAATAAAATAATACATCTTAGCAAGCTAGGAACAGAAACGGAATGCCCTACTATGGCAAGGATTATATAACGAAGTCCTACAGCAATGACTAGAGCTGAGGAAGAAGCTTTAGAAGCAGCTCTTAAGACCAGATACAAGCGAAGTCAGCCCATCATTAAAATGACTGTCCTTCATAGTCTGAGTGTCTTTGTCCATGCTACAAGAAAGCTGTGAGAAACCGTCATGAGAACTGGAG
>NW_007748280.1:5863-6118 GCF_000696425.1 Galeopterus variegatus
GAAGAGGGTGGAGAGAATTTAAAGAATGAAGATGTGGTTAACATTTATCAGGCAATTACAGAGTGCTTAAGTGAACAAAGGACTCAAAAGTGTGCATTGGATTTAGCGATTAGAACATCCCTGGGACATGAATAAGATTTTGTGAAGCTTTCAGAAAGAAGTCAGTGAAAAACGAGATGGTGAGAAGGAGTAAAGAATCATCTCAGAAGTCTAGCTGTGGAAGGTAGAGAGACATGACAGTTGCTTTAGGAGCAG
>NW_007748280.1:11755-11956 GCF_000696425.1 Galeopterus variegatus
AAAGTTAGGTAGATGCCATAGTAATTAATCAAGTACTAAACCATTTAAAAATGCTATTATACTCCTGTCTTCTTTGTGTGCATTTTCTTAAATGTAGATATTCAAAGTACGATAGATCCACAGTCCCTAACTTGAGACCACAGGGGCCAGATAAGTTTCAGAATTAAAAAATTTTTCACTTTTTTGAAAGAAGGAATGCAC
>NW_007748281.1:0-368 GCF_000696425.1 Galeopterus variegatus
AAAAATAAATAAATAAATTCACACACACACACACACACACACACACACACACACACAAAACGGGGGGGAGAAGAAGACATAACAATTACAATTCCTTGAAGTTGACACGAGAAGCAAACAGAAAGGACATTCTTGGGTGGGAAGGTGGAGTGGGAGGAGGGAGGGAGGTTTCGGTAATGGGCCACAATAATCAATCACATTGTATATCGACAAAATAAAAATAAAAATAAAAAAATAAATAAATCCAGCTTGTTTTTTGGTTAGAAAAAAATAATAAATAAATCCAGCTTTTTTCTGGTTAAAAAAAGGGGGGAGAAATAGGCCAAAAGAAAGGGGTAACAGGTCCCAAACAAGTCTGAAACCCAGCA
>NW_007748281.1:958-2669 GCF_000696425.1 Galeopterus variegatus
TCGGTAATGGGCCACAATAATCAATCACATTGTATATCGACAAAATAAAAATAAAAATAAATAAATAAATAAATCCAGCTTGTTTTTTGGTTAGAAAAAAATAATAAATAAATCCAGCTTTTTTCTGGTTAAAAAAAAGGGGGGGAGAAATAGGCCAAAAGAAAGGGGTAACAGGTCCCAAACAAGTCTGAAACCCAGCAGGGCAGGCATTAAATCTCAAAGCTGTGAATCTTGTAACTTGACTCCACGTTCAATGTCCTCTGCACACTGGTGTGGGAGTTGGGTCCCCAAGTCCCCTGGCAGCTCCACTCCTATGGCTTTCCTGGTCTCAGGTGATGCTTTAGTTCTGCAGGCTGGCATTGCATGCCGGTAGCTCCACAGATCTGGGGTCTCCATGGAGGTCCTGCTCCCACGGCTCCACTAGGCATGGCTTTAGTAGGGTTTCTCTACTGCAACTCTAGCCCCACGTTTCCATTCAGCATTGCTCTAGCAAAGGTTTTCAGCGGTGACTCTGCCCCTGTGACAGATCTCTTTCTGGGCCCCCAGACTTTTCCATACATCCTCTGAAATCAGGGCGGAGGCTCCCAAGCCTCCAGAGCTCTAGCATTATGCAAGCCTGCAGACCTAACACAATGTGGATGCCACCAAGGCTTCTGGCTTGTATTTTCCAAAGCTGCACATCCAGCCACACCTGGGGCCAATTTGCCAACAGCTGGAGCAGCCAAAGCAGTTGGGGTGCTTGTGCTGGAAGCAGCTTCCCGAGGTGGTCCTGGGCAATGAGCCCATGGAGGGCTCCTCAGGACTGTTCCCCAACACCATTCTGTCTCCCTACGTCTTTGGGCCAGAAATGCAAGAGTTGGCCCCAGAAGCTTCTGCAGTGCCTTCAGGGCCTTTTTCTACCTCTCTTGATAATCTGTTTTCTTTGCACTAATCTTCTTAGCTAACGGTCACTGGGTTCCACCATGGCTTGCTTTCTGCTTCTCTATCAAATGGCCAGGCTGCAAATTTTCCAAATCTTTACACTCTGCTTCCCTTTTAAATTCTGGCTTTATGTTGTGCCTTTGCCACCATAACAGTGCAGGCTGTTACTAGAAGCTGTGCAGCTTCCTTAATGCTTTGCTGATTAGAAATTTCTTCCACCAAGGGCTGGCCTGTGGCTTACTTGGGAGAGTGTGGTGCTGATAACACCAAGGCCATAGGTTCAGATCCCTATATAGGGATGGCCAGTTCACCTGGGAGAGCGTGGTGCTGACAACACCAAGTCAAGGGTTAAGATCCCCTTACTGGTCATCTTTTTTTAAAAAAGGAAAAGAAAAAGAAATTTCTTCCACCAGATACTCTGGTTCACAACTCCTAAATTCCAACTTCCACAAAGTCCTACGGCATGGACACAATGCAGCGAAATTCCTTGTCAGTTCACAGCAAGGGTAATCTTTGCCCCAGTTTCTGATAAACTCCTTATTTCTGAGACCTCCTTAGAAGGGTCTTTACAGTCTATTTCTATCGGCATTCTGCTTGCCACCATGTAACCAGTCTCTAAGACCTTCCAAACTTTCCCTTGTCTCTTTGTCTTCTTCTGATTCCTTCAAACTCCTCCAACCTTTGCCTAACACCCAGTTCCAAAGCTGCTTCCACATTTTCAAGTATTTGTTATAAACAACACCCCACTTCTCTGGTACCAATTTTCTGTATTACTCCGTTTAAGTTGCTG
>NW_007748281.1:2992-4149 GCF_000696425.1 Galeopterus variegatus
CAAGTATTTGTTATAAACAACACCCCACTTCTCTGGTACCAATTTTCTGTATTACTCCGTTTAAGTTGCTGTAACAGAATACCTGAAACTGGGTGATTTATAAAGAAAACAAAATTTATTGCTTACAGTTTCTTTGGTTAGGAAATCCAAAGTCCATCTGGTGGTGGCAACAGTGACCCAGGGGTCTCACATTGCAAGATGGTGGAAGCAGAGAGCAGAGAGAGAGCAAGACAGACTCTCCTCCTCTTTTAAAGCTCTCAGAACCACACCCCGATCATCATTTTTAATCCATTCACTACTGTGCGAACCTACAAGCCAATCACCTCTTCAAGGTTCCACCTTTCAGTTACCATAAGAGGATTTCCCACCTTCTTAACAATCACAGTGGGGCTATGTTTCTAACACATAAAGCTTGGGAAATGCAATCCGAGCTTCAGTGAGTTTTGGGGGAACATAATTCAATCCACTACCGTTTCTTAATGTTAGTCCATTTGTAAATAATTTTGATTACTGGTGTGTGTAGATTTATTTCTAATATTTTACTTCCTGCCTGTCCCACTTTTTCTACATTAGCTTTTAAAATTTTGTTTTGCCTTGATTTTTCTTTACTTGATTTTTTTCCCTCTGCTGGTTTGTGAATGTGACAGATTAGTAGTGCTTTTTAATAACTGTGTTCTCCCAACATTCTTATCCTAGTCAATGACTGTGAACAGAAGTGATGTGTTCCACTTTCAGACCTGGTCCATAAAACCCATTTTCTTTCTACATCCACTAGCTCAGTAGTGAGGACCCCAGAATCTAGAAGAGGAAAGAGCCCCAAGATGGAAGAAGTCTGGGTTTCTTAATGATTAAATGAAGGACAACACCTCCACCTGCATTCCAGGCTATGCTATACTATACTCTGATATAAGCAGGAAATAAAATTTGATTGTATAAAGTCACTGAGATTTTGTATTTTATCTATTAGAGAAGCTAGCATTATTTACCTTAACTAATACAGAAATTACAGATTGTTTCTATGTTTTTAGTATTTATCTTTGAAATTTTAACATGCATCCTTATCAAAGTCTAAAGATCAATATTGTATTTATCATCCTGCTGAGATAAATATTCTAGCTTATGTGCTACTGTTATCCAGCAGTTTAGTTCTGTTTTGT
>NW_007748281.1:4788-5516 GCF_000696425.1 Galeopterus variegatus
CTTTCTGATTTACTGTTTGTTTTCTGTGTTTGTCGCGATAACTGCCCGGTCCTGTTCTGTTTTTTCAAACCTATAAATTAACCATTGTTATTATTGGCTTATACAGTCAATGTGTGCTTACATTTAGACACATTCTCATCATTTTCTTGGTTCAGCACTCCTGTCTCAGGTCTCTTTTCTGGGATCACTTTTCTTTCCCTGGAAGTATATTCTTTAGCATAGATCTGTGGATGAAAAACTATTTTGTTTGTTTGAAAATATCACTATTTTGTTTTGTTCTTGAAAAATAGTTTGGCTGGATTTACAATTCTAAGTTGACATTTTCTGTCACCCCTTAGAAAATACTTTCCCACTATCACCTGGCTTCTCTTGCTGTTCATAAGAAACCAGCTATAAATTACTGTCATTCCTTTGCAGGTACAGTCATCCTTTGGTACCCATGAGAGACTGCTTCTGGGACCCCCACGGATACAAAAATCCACAAATGCTCAGTTCACTTATATAAAATGGTGTAGTAATTGCATATGACTTTTGGACATCCTCTCGTATACTTGAAATCATTTCTATATTATTTTTAATACCTGATAGAAAGCAAATACTATGTAAGTAGTTATTATTACTGTAGTTTAAAATTCTTATATTTTTGGGCCGGCCCCGTGGCTCACTGGGGCGGGTGTGGCACGGGGAGCACGGGGGCACTCCCGCCACGGGTTCGGATCCTATATGGG
>NW_007748281.1:5638-7261 GCF_000696425.1 Galeopterus variegatus
TTTATTTATCATTCTTTAGATTTGTTGTGCTTCCTCAGTTCAAGGATTTGTGTCTTTCCTTGATTTTGGAAAATGTTCAGCTTTTTTTCTCTTCACATATTTCCTCTCTCCTATTTTTCTAGTTATCTCTCTCTAGAACTTCTATTAGATGTATGTTGAGCTTTCACCTGCTATCGTCCATGTCTCTTAATCTCTTGAATATTTTTAATACTGTACTTTCCTTGTGCTGCATTACTGGTTATATCTTCAAATTTGTCTTCCAGTTCACTAATTTTCTCTTCATAGTATTCTAAACCCATCACTGAGGTTTTTAATCTTAATGATTATGATTTTTATTTCTTAAAGTTCTTTTTGGTTCTTTTAAAAATATCTTGGTCATTTTGAGAATCTATTGCTCCTTACTCTTAATTTCAACTTTTTGTTTCTAATTATATTAAGCATATTTATTTTATATTATGTACCTGATAATCTGGGTACGTTCGATTTTGCAGGCCTGATTCTGCTACTTGTTGGTTCTGCTAATCCTTCCTTAGGGTGCCTGGTTTCCTTGTGTGCTTTGTGACTTATTTTTGTAATCTCATATTCGTTGAAAGTTTACCTGTGGGAATTCTATGAGACCAAGAGAGGCTGTGTTTCTCCCAGAGATTACTTATATTTCCTTATGACAGGTGCCAGGGGAAATGATGCTGTTCACCAGGCACCTTTTTATATTAATCTCAAAATGGGTTTTTAAGACTATGCAAGTTGTGTGAATTTGAAAGCAAATGCCATGTGAGAGAAGACTTGGGGTTACAGATTCTCAAAAAAGACAATATTTCACTTGTCTCAGAGACAGGACCAAGACATGTATTTTCTTGCTGTCTGACCCTTCACAGAGGGTATAGTCCTTCAGTTTTCTGTGTATGAGGGTTTCCTTTTCTTGTATGGATCCAAGGCCTTGTCCTCACCCAGCCTTTAAACCAAAATCTCTAAGTTACCAGGCAGTGGCGATTGCCCCAAAGCTGTTACTAGCTTCAGCACTTGCTTACCTATCTGGATCCAAATATGGACTTCATTTTCGTCCTCTTGAAGGTTTCCCTTCAGTTTCTTCTGAGCTCATCTATGCATCTAAGAGGATTGTTGAAATATATTTCATGGTACATTTAGGTGTCTTATAATAGGTTGTGTTTTGTTTGTCTTATTTTATTGTCATATCATCCAAAATGAAGTTCTCTTTGGGTCTTCTTCAATCTGTCCAGTCAACCTCTATTCTCCCCTTATTCCCTGCCAAATATCCTTCCTCTAGGCTCCTACAAAACCTTACTAAAAATATATGATGTTATGTAAAGTTTTAAACCACTTGGTAAAGTAACCAACTACTCTGAGTATTCATGAGATATATGAGGTCTCCACTTAGCACGTAGTTAACCACTTTGCCATAATCCTTGAACCCACTGTTTTCTGAGCAAATTCTCTCCACCTGGTTCAGTTTACTTACAGGAAGCACTAGGCAGAGAGGAACATGTATTTAAGCATTTAAATTTAACAGCTGGAAAGCAAGACTAGGAGTTGGACAGTTTTTTTTTTTGTCTTTTTTACTGACCGGCAACGGGATCACAACCCTCGGTGTTGCACCCGCACCAC
>NW_007748281.1:8049-9515 GCF_000696425.1 Galeopterus variegatus
CCAGTTACATTAGCTGTTGCAAAGTTTACCTCCTCTAATGTCAAGTTGCCAGCTAGGGAGTTCCACTTTTAAAATGAAGTGATGTTATGACAAATGAATCAAGTCTTTATTTCTAAGAGGAATTACTGAAATGGAACAAAGTTTTTTCCCTTGTTATTTATTCATTATATTCATCTTCTTTGGGCTTTGCCTCTCCTGAAGCCGTGGAGGAGGCTTCTGTGAGCCCTCTTTAGTTTCAGGTTTGAAGAAAACTGTGACTATTCTGTGGATTGCAGAAACTGGGAAAGCCACCTGAATGAGGGTGTACAAGAAGTAGGCAGCGATGCGCAAGATAGTGATGATGATGATAACTGTGAGCAAGATTTTAGCCCATGAGAGATAGGTTGGGATCACCTTATTTGACTGCAGAGAAAGGGGAGGAAAGTTTAGAATGCCCAGGTTCTCTGAAGTGGAAGGTTACAGAGAGTGGGAGATAGGAGAGGAGCCAAGGCAAGAGACTAGATGAATCCCCAGGGAAACAGGGAATAAGATGGCTGGGTCCTAGAGGCAAGAGTGGGTTGAAAGGTTTGGACCCTATTCCTTAGGGTTCTAGTAGGGAGGGATGCTCACAGTGCTTGAGTCCCAGGCCACATAGGTGATGTTCTTCACATAAAGATTAATGTCTTTAATTTAAAAGATTAATGTGAGTGTGGTCTCAAATAGGATTAGCAGCACACCTGGAGACAGACAACACCGCAGCCAACAATACAGCAGAGAGATGGGGTGGTCCAACACGGTGATCAGATCTGCAAGGAACCTGGGAGAAAGGGCAACAAAACTTTGGGAGGTCCATTCAGTCCTTACTCGGCCTTGGGGTAAGTGGTCAGCCCACACCTGGGAGAGAGTCTTTAACATTTCTTAAAATTTTCTGTTCACCTCCACAACCCGTCCACAACCAGTCTTCTTGCCTCTAATTCATTCCTTTTCTCTGATCTCTGCCCCAGCCCCAGGATTTTTTTTTAAAAAACATCTCTCTCCCCCATCACCCTTGGATAAAAGCGAAGTTCCTAAATGTACTTTCTTCCAGCCCATACATACAGCTGTCTTTGGTGAACCTTCTTAACCTCAATACAAGTGCAAATTGGGTTCCTTATGCTTAGCATGCCTTTCTCTCTTTTTGTCGCTTGAGAAAAAGTCTGCTCACACATCCCTTCCTCTGAGATGCCTTGCCTGACTCTTCATCCTTCTTTTTAATTTTTTTTTATTTTATTTTGTCGATATACAATGTGGTTGATTATTGTGGCCCATTACCGAAACCTCCCTCCCTCCTCCCTCTCCTCCCTCCCACCTAACAATGTCCTTTCTGTTTGCTTGTTGTATCAACTTCACGGAATTGTAGTTGTTATGTCTTCTTCCCCGCCCCCGGTTCTTTTGTGTGTGTGTGTGTGTGTGTGTGTGTGTGTGTGTGTGTGTGTGTGTGTGTGTGT
>NW_007748281.1:11544-11955 GCF_000696425.1 Galeopterus variegatus
AATACCTGATAGAAAGCAAATACTATGTAAGTAGTTATTATTACTGTAGTTTAAAATTCTTATATTTTTGGGCCGGCCCCGTGGCTCACTCAGGCGGGTGCGGCACTGGGAGCGCAGTGGCACTCCCGCCACGGGTTCGGATCCTATATGGGAATGGCTGGTGCGCTCACTGGCTGAGCTCGGTGCGGGTGACACCAAGCCAAGGGTTGCGATCCCCTTACCAGTCACATTAAAAAAAAAAAAATTCTTGTATTTTTTACTGTTGTATGGTCATTCTTTGTTTTTATTTTTTCAAATATTTTTGATGAAACGTTTTCCACAGATGTGGAACCCACATGTATGGAGGGTTGACTCTAATGTCTTTTCTGCCTAGTTTCTTTTTAGATCTACTTTTGGTGTGTTCAGTTTCCT
>NW_007748282.1:0-238 GCF_000696425.1 Galeopterus variegatus
TTTTTCACCTAATTTTAATTAAAACCCTAACTGGTAGATATTATTATCTTCAAGCTACAATTCAGGGAGGATTGATAACTTGCCAAAGTCACAAAACCAGAAAATGATGGGGAAGGGACCCAGACCTAGATCTATCTGGCTCTGAAGACATATGCTTAACCTGCTCCCTTGTCCCTGTGCAAGAGCTCAGAAAACACAGCATTCATGCACTCTTTTTGAGAAAACTACTAGAATATTC
>NW_007748282.1:2496-2759 GCF_000696425.1 Galeopterus variegatus
CTCATTTCCAAGTGTATGAATCAATCTGACATTCTCAGAATATATTTAACTCGTTTAGCTTTTTCTCAGAAGAGTAAGCACACTTGAGTAGCTCCAAACTCTGTTTACAAAGGTGCATTGGGGAATTTTCAAGAAGAGGATAAATTTTTCACCTTATTTGATCTTATTGACACAAAATCAACTCAATGATGTTTTAAAAAATATGTAACAGTATATTTCTCCTCAAAGAATTGGGTGAAATCAAAATGCAATCAATTTGTCTT
>NW_007748282.1:3314-3652 GCF_000696425.1 Galeopterus variegatus
GAATTACATATATGCAGTGAAAAACTAGGGTGATAAATGCATACCTGATTATTTTCATGCAACAATGAAAATATACTCTAAAGATTGTAGATTCCTAGAGCTAACAGAATCCATTGTTAATGATGGAGTTAGACTACCACATTATATGAGACATATGCTGACCCAAGATTGCGAGAAACAATTCTACAATTTCGGTCAAACAGGCAGAGGCCTGCATGAGCTTTCATGAATGATTCCACCCTATTATATCATGTCTTATTCCCTTTGAAATCAATTCAACAAATATTTACAAGCAAGGATCACCCATCACATTTTGCTCATAAAGAAACGGAACCATA
>NW_007748282.1:5820-6119 GCF_000696425.1 Galeopterus variegatus
AGGAAAAGTCCTGGTAGTGATGCACTTCAGAGGCAGGGGAGGTTTTGTTGTTGATAATGTATATGCTATTTTGACCTTGTTGTCACTGTTTATGTTTTGTAATCCCACACAGAAAGTTTTAACTAACCCAAGTTGACGTTCTATAGTGACGACAAAGAATCTCAATAATAATAATAATAGCATAAACAATAATAGCTAGCCTTTAATAAATGTCTATGACAAGTATTTTAAGTAGATATTTTTCACCTAATTTTAATTAAAACCCTAACTGGTAGATATTATTATCTTCAAGCTACAAT
>NW_007748282.1:11689-11955 GCF_000696425.1 Galeopterus variegatus
TATGTACTGCTTTTATAAAGTAATAAGAGTGTGGTGCCCATTATCACTCTTTAGGAATAGTAGTAGCATCTTTCTAGGCTGGTTTTGCAATTATCAGAGCTCACTGCTCTGGAAGGAAGGTAAGGAACAGCTGGTGGTGATATACTGAATTCTGGGAAATAAGTATAGTTCCCACCAGTAAAGCCCTCTAGTTGATGGCAGAAATAGGAAAAGTCCTGGTAGTGATGCACTTCAGAGGCAGGGGAGGTTTTGTTGTTGATAATGTA
>NW_007748283.1:0-214 GCF_000696425.1 Galeopterus variegatus
CAAACAATAACAATAACCTACTCTTGATAAGAACAAGCACATATCTAGCTCTTCCAGAGTACTGCATTGTAGCTTAACTGCTCTGTGAAAAAGTCTTCCTCTCTACCAAGGTGCAGCTTCCATGCTGTTCAGGGTGTTCACTCTTTGGCAAACATGAAATACAAATCATCTTTTCCCACATAGTAACCCTGCAAGCATATGAAGGCAGCCGACT
>NW_007748283.1:5298-6069 GCF_000696425.1 Galeopterus variegatus
TGAAGAAGTACGTACTGACACAGGATGGTAAATGATAGAGGAAAACTTGTATATGCAAAGAGGCTTTTATAATCCAGATTTTGTGATCCCAGCACCACCTGATCACCTGAAAGATTTGTACATAGGTAGAGTTTTTAGCTGCTGACTTTCTAACCGTGGAACTGATGCAAGCTTTGCTAACCTGAAGACCAGAAACACTGTCTCTGAGCCAAACAGACATGTAGTGCTTGAGCTTTGGCCACTCTTATTTTGATTCCTCTCTTACGAGACATCCTGGCACATCCCAGCATGTCCCAAAGAAGCCAAGTACTGACTCCTTCTGCTAGCGCATGTCTCATGCTAAGAGCTCACTCAAAAATACCTTCTTTTAAAAAATAAATTACTTATCCATTCTACACTAAGTAGAAAGTCTATTAACAATAAGCACTTAAATCTTCCTTCCGATACTCAAAGTTACGTAGGATCAGGGATGTAAATAATCTTGAATCATTCTGATCCCTGTATCGGCCAGCTGCTCGGAAAAAAACAAACAAAAAAATACCGCTTGAGTTATAAAGAGACTAAATGAGAGAAGAGAGTACAGATTTATATTTGCTGAGTGCTTATCTATGCCATCATCTGGCCTCTGTTTACATATATTTTATTATAGCAACCAAGTGGGATAGTTAGCCTCATTTACAGAATAAGAAAACAGAGCTTGGCAAGGTCACCTAACATGCCAGAGGTCATAGCTAGTGACACACCTGGAGTTTTAAGCTGGACTTGTGTGAC
>NW_007748283.1:11743-11955 GCF_000696425.1 Galeopterus variegatus
TTTAAAAAATAAATTACTTATCTATTCTACACTAAGTAGAAAGTCTATTAACAACAAGCAATTAAATCTTCCTTCCCATACTCAAAGTTACGTAGGATCAGGGAGGTACATAAACTTGAATCATTCGGATCCCTGTATTGGCCAGCTGCTAGGAAAAAAACAAACAAAAAAATACCGCTTGAATCATAAAGAGACTAAATGAAAGAAGAGAG
>NW_007748284.1:0-208 GCF_000696425.1 Galeopterus variegatus
TGCAGAATGGCACTCACCTCAGCTCCTGCTTGGGTGGTGAGCAGGCCTCTCCAGGGCTCAGACATGGGCCAGCAGTGGTGGTGGCATGTGGGACCAGTGCTCACCTGGATTCTTGCTCGGGTTGTGGGAAGGCCTCTCCCTGCAGGGGTTTCTTATTCTTGTGCTAGTTTACATTCCTCCTCCATCAGTTTTTCAAATTACCGCTTTG
>NW_007748284.1:306-949 GCF_000696425.1 Galeopterus variegatus
AAAAAAAAAGACCATCTTTGAGATCTGAAATTCTTTCTTCTGCTAGCTCTAACCTGCTACTAGAGCTTTATGTTCTGTATTTTATTTCATCGAATGAATCCTTCTAGGAGTTCTGCTACATTCTTTTTTAAAGTATTAACCTCATCATAAATTTCTTTCTTCATATAGTGTATATGTTTTCTAGTTTCAATGTATTCCCTAATTGGTTCTTCTCTTATCTCTTTGACTTTTCTTAAGAACAGTGCTTGGAATTCATTTTCAGACATTTCAAGTTTCCTGCTCTTTGGGGTCTAGTACTTGAGAATTACCATATTCCTTTTGGGGTGTTATATCTTTTTGTTTATTTGTAGTTCTGGTATTTTTTCATTGATGTTTGGCCACTTGGTAGGGCACTTGTTTCTTCTATTACTCTGGAGTGGTCTATGAGGGGAAAGACTTCTTTCTCTATTTGTAGGCTCTGCTGGTGACTCTTCTTGTATCAATGCAGTTGAGTGAGCAGTGGGCTGCCTCAGCTCCTGCTTGGGTGGTGGGAAGGCCTCTCTGTGGTTTGAGCATGGGCAGGAGGCAGTGGTAGAGGCAGCATGCAGAATGGCACTCACCTCAGCTCCTGCTTGGGTGGTGAGCAGGCCTCTCCAGGGCTCAG
>NW_007748284.1:1540-9700 GCF_000696425.1 Galeopterus variegatus
TAAGGATGAGAATGATAATTTCCAAGCTTTTTACATGTTGACCTGTAACCAGAATTCTTGCATTGCCCAATTTTTAATATTGTGTCTGACTCATACCATTTTCATAGGTTAGTAAAGTTAGTGAATGGTTATAACTATTATCCTCCTTTTAAGTATGCAAATGCCAATACATGCAATCATTTGCAAGCAGAAACTCATATAATCATCATTTGGAGAATAAGAGCTCAATTCTGGATTTTATTTTTTTTAGTTTTTGTAATAAAGTCTTATTTTAGACTTGTGATAAGACATCATGTTCTTATTTGAAATTGTTTATTATGCACCAATACTATATTATCTTTGGTGAGTTAGGCTGCTTAGTTTGGTTGGTTAGAGCAAAACATTAATGAAGCCAAGGTCACAAGTTTTATCTCCACATGAGTCAATTATCTTTCCAATTTCCACTGCCACAGATTGTCCTACTTCAACAATCTTCAATCTGGAATTTTGCAAATGGGTGTTATTGCTCATTCAGAGGATGGAATTAAAGAGCATGACTGAATTACTTTTAGGAGAAAGAACCAATAAGCATGTTGCCTAGTAAGGAGACCAGCAGTTCTCTGATATAATAAGAAGGTATTTAATATTTATTCTTTTTCAGACTTGTAATTAATTTCAAACTATTCCTTCAAGCAACAGATGACCAAAACATGGAATGACATGACACATCTTATGAGATGAATGTGTATGTATAAACTTGGTAAATAAATGCACACTTTGTGAAGAGATAAAGTGACATCCTGCATCAAATGAATGGATTTTAGAGATCTGCTAAACAAAGTTCCATTGACAACTTTTATGTTATCACTTGTGCAAGTATGAGTATAAGAGTACTTTAGAACATTCATGGAAAGATTTGTATTATCTTTTAATTCCATTTTTTCACAAACTTTTTGAAGTACCCTCATACAGTTCAGAAAATATATAGTAATTATGTGCTATACCTATAATATTTTGTCTTTTTTACTTAAGAAAAAAAAATCCACAATATTAAACTTATTTTCATCTGGGTGGTTTTCATCAGAAATGGAATTAACAAAGACAAGCAAAATATCAGCATAATCTACTGCTTTATTGTTAAGAACTCTATTTATAATCTCTAGTGATTAGTATCTGCTTAACCTCTCCCTCTCAACTCTCTCCTTGTCTCATTCTGTAAACATTTTTAAGTTGCTGTTATTTTACACCATCACCACATGCTGCCTCTGTTTTTACATCCTTCCCTAATTACATTATTCAATTTCCACTAAAATATTTCAAGACAGTATGCTACAGATATTGTGTTCATTATGTCTAGCCATTGCTATAAGATGGCCATGCCTTTGCTACATTGATGCCACTTTCATAAAAAATGACAGTAATCTACAATTACCAGATCCAGAGGACCCTTTTTGTGCTTATCTCAGTTGATCACTATGAGTCATTTGGTACTGTTGGCTACTTCCTGAAATCCTTTCCTATGCTGGCTTTAATGGCACCACTTATTCCAAGATTTTTTCTAATTTAGCTGACCATTTTCTCTTGGTCTTCTTTGCTGGCTCCAATTTCTCTGCTTGTCCCTTTTATATATTTGTTTCTCTCTCCAGGATTTTATCTTTGGCTGCCTTCTCTCTCTCTCATCAATAAGATCTTTAAGTAATCTCAACCACTTTATATCTTTGCTTCCTGCCTTTATACTAGATGTTTGGTTTCCAGATTTCTACACTAAGTACATCCGTGTCTTTAAAACCATAAACTGGACAGCCAGAATGTGATTAACTCTAAGTTGTGTCTACTATTCCTGAAACCATAACACAGACAAATCAATTGTCAGTTTCTCTCAATTGTAGCTCCTTAATATTTCTTGAATCTGGCCTCTCCTTTCTAATAGTGACTCCTATTACTCTGGTGCAAACCCTAGCCACAGCCTGATTTATAATAATAAGCTCCTAGGTTTTTTTGTTTTCCTCCCCTCCAGTCTTGCACAATCCATCTGGCTTTTACTGCCAGATTGATTTTTCTAAAATGCAAATCTAATCACGTTTGCTCCTGATTAAAACCCGTTAATGGTTCCCTGTTCACCACAGGATAAATAAAAACTCCTTAGTATGATACACAAGGCTTTTTTTTGATCTGGCCCCTTTCCTTTAACTCCACATTCCTCTTTCTTCATATTCCTTTCTTTGCCTATGCCAGATCCCTTTCAGTTCCCCTATTGTAGCAGGATGTTTCAGGCATTTGTTCCTGTCTTTGTCTTCTCTGCTTAGTTACATTCTGAACACCTCACACCCAGCTCCAACATACACACACACACACACACACACACACACACACCACACTCAAATATCTTCATTATCTGATGAACAATCAGTCATCGTTTAAAACTTAGCTCAAATATCACCTTTTCTGAAATCTCCTAGATTATAAAAAAGTTTGCCCCCACCAAACCCATGTTTTGAATTGACGTTTGGTTTCCAAATTTTCTTGCTGAGTTCAACTCTGTCTTTGAGCCCATAACTGGACAGCTTGAACATTATTAACTCCTAAGTTGTCTGCCATTTATACCACCATAACTATGCCCAACTTCCTCATTGGATTTTAAATTCCTCATCAACAGATTTTCTATCCATTTTAGTGTTCCCAGCATACAGCACAATTCCTGGGAAATATGTACCACAGTTCTGTAAAAAAGCTAACTGAACTGAGGCTTTATTAGTTGGCAAAATGAAACACCAGGAAACAAATACTTTCTTATTTGAATGTTAGAAAGGATTCCTCTATTCAAATAACTATACAAAAACTGAAAATCACCTAGAACTATTTTAAAGAAAAATTAGATACTTTTGTCAGCCTCATGGAAACAGAAGTGAAGTTGGATGGAAAGAGGAAGAAAATCTTAAGACACCTAGAAGATATCCTACTTCTTAGAAAATGCTATAGCTGAATTATCTTGAATTGAGATATTATATTCATAAATCAGAATATACAAAAGAGAAAAAAGTATTACATTTTAATTATAATTTATAGCAAACTATTTCCCTGTCTTTTCTTTTATTTAACATCAGCTACTTAGAATTATTGTACTGAGGAAACACAAAAGGAAGAGTAGCTAAGTAGACTTGTTTTAAACACTTTTCTAGAGATAGCTATAAGTTTATAAGTTGTGCTTGAACCTAAGGAAAAGTAAGAATGAGCAAAAAAAAAAAAAGATCCTGTATATGCTCAAGCATCTGTAGCCCTCCTAAATTACCACTGTTCTTTCTTCCTGTAGGTGACATTGCATAAGACTCAGGCAAGGGTTTAATTGTAGAGAATAAAATGAATGAATGAAATATAATAAATATAATAACATGAATAAAATGAAATTATATACAATACATATAAATATTATATAGCATATCTCACATATATTTTAAATGTTATATACAATGCATATTAGATACATATCTGATATGAACTAGGTAATGATCAACTGTTGATTCTGATTCTCTTTTACCCAGTCTCCTAACTTTGATCTGAATGTGTATCTTCAGATTTTGAACAATAGTCAGACAGACCCTAGAATGGAAAATGAACCATGGTTTACTCTGATAAACACTTTGCTGTGTACTTGTTGATAGGTTGGAATGCCTTCACAAAGCAGTCTGCTTTGTCAGCAAGGAGTGGTTTATTGCTATTCCCTTCTAATTTCCCCATGAGTGCAAACTTGAGATTATAAGATGAAACCGTCAGGTGTCTGATTGTCCATTTTCCTCTTCAGCTATTGCTTTGTCCTCATTAACTTGCTCACCTGTCTACCTGAGAAACATTGCCTTGCCTCTCCAAAATGGAGTGTGAGAATGATTTTTTAAAGAAAGATTACCCATGGACATGCCTAGAGAATGTCCCCTTTGTTACTTTATATTGTACTTTATCAACACTATCCATCGGATGAAAATTGCAAGAAAGATGTCTGTCTCGTGGGAGGTAGTATAGCTGAACAGGTAACTTTCACTTTAACTTGATATATTTCACCTGAATGTGGATGAAAATAAACACACAAGGAAAAAGGAGGCTGACTTGTGTGAGGTCAGAGACAAAGAGGGATCTCATGTGGTGTAGATGGGCCAGGAAGGATTTGCAGAGAAGGAATGCAGAAGTCATAATTAGAGAACATGGTGCTTAAGAAAGGACTTATCAGTTCAAAGAATTGGCTCTGGTCTCCACCGAATAACCATTCACAGCCTATGACACAGGACTTAGTGTTTGTTTTCTAAGCCCAGGTAACTTAGGTATTCCATTCTGAGTTGAAATCAGCTTTCTTAATCATATAGGTTTCTAATCTTATATTGATCAGTCAATGAAGTGAATGTATTAAAGACTAAATTGTATGGGACAAATGATAGAAAGGTACATACCTGTTCTATAGGGCAGAATTCTCATAATAGGGTAAGCACACACAAGGGGATATTTAAGATGCAAAATGATCCAATAGCAATGCAGGAAGAACTAATGAAAATACTATTTATATCTAATTTTATCTTAAACTAAATTTTAAAAGTTATGCTTACTTAAATTTAATTTTTTAACAACTGTCCTAGAGGTCTATCAGAAGGAAATGGCACTAAGATTTTTTAAATTACAATTGTTTAAGTTTACACATAAATTTAAAATATGAGTGTGTGTGTGTGTGTGTGTGTGTGTGTGTGTATATACTTATGTATATATACACAAGGGTATTTCAAAAAAACATGGAAAAATAGAATTAAAATATAATATGAATTTTTCCATGAACTTTTTGAAGACCCCTCATGTATAACAATACAATTGTTTGACAGTGTTTCAGCTGGCAAAAAATGATAATATATTATTTAAGAGCACGGTCTCTGGAGTCAGGAGGATCTGGACTTGAATCCTAGCTGTGTTATTTACAAACTATCACCTTAGGCAAGTAATTTAATCTCCTTCTGTTTAAGATTCTTTCCTCCTTTTTTTTTTTTTTTTAACTTGTGTTAATAATACCTACATCACAGAACTGCTCAAAGAATTAAGTTAGATCACATATATAGAAATACTTAGCATAAAGCCTGGTACACAGAGAGTAGTTAAAATTGAGCTTGCCATGCAACACATTTCTACAACTGAGAAAATTAATAATAGAAGTTGAATTCAAATAAATTGGACTTCTGATCAGGATGGCAGAATAGATGGTCCCCAGCAACACCCTCTCCCACAAATCATCCAATTTACAACAATTAAAAAGCAACAGCTGCCAAGCTGGGACTGCTAGAGCTCAGGGGAAGAGCAGAAGAGACCCACGGAGTTCATGAAGGCAGGAGAAGCCATGATGAGAGAAAGAAAGGACTTCTCTGACCCTTTTGAGCCCCAGGCATTTCAAGCCTGGTCCTGGAGAACACACAGAGAAAGAACTAGCAAAAGCCGTTGCTGTGCCCTTTGGATGAAGTTGCTTGGAGGCTTCCAGGGAGAAGAGAGCTTTGGTGGCCCCCAGGACAGCAAGACCACTGACAGGGTTCCTGTGGACCCACATAGGAGTGAAGGGCCACAGACAGCTGAAAAAAGGAGCCACACAGAGGTCAGTGAGTCATCACAAGGGACTGGTGAATGGCCCACCCCATGGGAAGTATTTGGAGTGTAGGGGTTGGGGAAGATGGGGCCACTGGAGGCACACTCGGACACAACAAGGACAGCTGATCTACCCTCCAATCAGCACAGGCCCACTCAGTGGAGACTGGTCAGGAACATAGAACTGCAGGGGGTGCAGTTTGCTGAAAGACTGAGGCCCAGACCAGAGTTTCCACACAACCCAGGTGTATTGGACCTCACAAGACCTGGAAGTGCTTACAAGGTCAACAATTAAATCCTGAGCTGCACAAAAAGCCTTCCCCAGAGAATCAGCAGCAAAACAATAATTTAGTTCAACCACAGAGCTCAAGAGCTGGTTCCCACAGGAAGTTCCCCCATTTTAGCAGGACAACAAATTAGTTCCAGTGCAGAGTTTTAAGTGGTGGGAATAGTGAATAATCCAACACAGAACTGAAAGAAAAACAAAAAGCCCACAGATCAGAGACAAAGTTTTGATATTAACCAGTAAAGTTCTAACACCACCCAAGAACATTTATAAAACCTAGAAGGAACAGAAGCCCCCCAGGCTCCCATGCTGGGGTCGGAGAAGGAAACCCAAGGGCCTCAGCCATGCTTCCCCAACATATGCATCCAGCCCAGCAATGACCACCAGGATGCCAACAGTAGCACCCAGGTCCCTGAGACAGGGTGGTGTGGGGACTGAGGGTCTCAGCCATACCCACTGATGTCTTCATGCAGCCCAGCGATGACCACCAAGCTGCTGCCAGAAGCCCCCTGGGCTCCCCTGTCAGAATGAAAGGGGTGTCATGGGCCTTGATCACGCCCCACCCTCCGTCTTTTCTCCCTATTCCTCTTATCTCCCTCCCCTTAAACCTCTCCCCCTCCCCCAACTGCTCCACAATAGCATCTTAGAATGTAAAAAAATAATAATGATAAATAAATAAGAGAAAAAAAAGATATGTTTAACTACTCATTCAACTAAAACTTTATTTATGATCTGTTAAGTCTAAGGTACTTGTAAGAAATCCAAGTGGATATGTAAAGTAGGGAATGGAATATCTAAGTGTCAAGAAGTATATTGTTTTAATGCAATCTATTTAACAACAAGTAAGGCATGGGCACTGACTAATGAGGAAGAATAGCCCTAGAGTTTGGGAACAGGTCTTGAAGCTCCCTCTGCTCCATCCTCACTGTACCAGGTTTCATCTCTAGTTAGTGGAAGGTGAGGATGAGCAGAGAATTTTGAGAGAAGGGCCACAGCAGAAAGAGATCTAAAGAAGGCATTCAGGACAGTGGCTAGTAACTAATCAGGAAGGAAGTATTTCAGTATTCTAATAACCAGGATGCCTATACTAATGCAAACGGGCTAAGTATCAATTCTGAATGCAGTTGAAAACATTTATTGTTGTATCATGCAATACTTCATTTATGAAGACGGTTGGGAGAAATGTCTTTAAGAACAATGGAAAGTTACACAGTTCTTTAGCATCTGGCTTTTTAAAAATATACATCTTGGGCCGGCCCGGTGGCGCACTGGAAAGTGCACCGCTTGGGAGCGCAGCGGCGCTCCCGCCGAGGGTTCAGATCCCATGTGGAGACCGGTTCCCGCTCACTGGCTGAGCGCAGTGCGGGCACAACACCGAGGGTTGCGATCTCGTTACTGGTCAGTAAAAAAGACAAAAAGGGAAAAAAAAAATTATATATATCTCATGGATAATCTGTATCTCAAAATTGCTTTCTCTCTCTGGCTATGAGAAGCTTAGAACAATATTTCCATCAACATTAGCTATCGTACTCATATTACATGGTATAAAATAAGATACCTTCTACTCCTGCATTTGGCTGTATTTTATTTTTAATGTTCTTTCTTATTTGTCCTTTGAATAAAGTTTTCCATTAAAAAGAATAATGAATTCAGATAAGTGACTTAGCTGCTTTTGAGTTTATGTTGGCCATTGAACATTAGGGCTGTGAATTTTCATTTACATCTAACACAGAGGCCACATACTTATCCCTCAATTACTTGGCAGCCACAGTTATCCAAGGAGGACCAGAATAATCACTCTCTCTCTAACCTCAAATACAGAACCCTGGTTTTAAGAAATAAATTATACCATAACATCAAAGAATATATATGAACACTTTATTACTGGATTTTGAGGCTGAGACAACATATGCCAAATAGGTGTTCTAGAAAATCCAGTGTGATTATTTTGTTAACCAAGAGCTGCTTTATTCTGGCTTCAGAATAAAACCAGCTGAATAATAAGTGATAAAAATAATGATTAAATATTAGTGAGACTAATGCTGTTTCTTTATAATTTGTGTTTATCTTTTATAAAAGATCTTGTAAAATGACTCTAAAGTACTTATACTTAATCTATTTAGAAAAAACCTTTCTTCCTTCCTTCCTCTCTCTCTCTTTCTATAAAAAAAGTGAGGGGATACTGTTCACATGCTACTGCCTATTACCATTGCCTAAGCTAATGAAGTTGATACCTAACTGTTTTCTCTGACTCTTAGTACTCAGAGCTCTTTCTTAAAGAATCAGGCAATGTG
>NW_007748284.1:11712-11955 GCF_000696425.1 Galeopterus variegatus
CCTAACTGTTTTCTCTGACTCTTAGTACTCAGAGCTCTTTCTTAAAGAATCAGGCAATGTGATCTTTTAGAAATGTACATTAGGCTGTCACACCCTGATAACTATTGCACAAGAATAAAATCCAAACTCTTCACTGTGGCCTACAAGTTCCTGTACAACTGGACTCTGCTCATCTCTGACATAACCTGGCACCTCTATCTCCTTTTTTACCACTGCTCAGAAGACAGACATTTAGGTCTCCAA
>NW_007748285.1:0-4700 GCF_000696425.1 Galeopterus variegatus
GAGAGGCTGTGTCCTGGAGTCCCATTCGGGAACGTCACAAGACATTAGCCCGTTAGAGGCTTTGAGACATCCTGCAATAAGGAAACATGTTTAACTGCATTTAATTCTGTGTCTTCCCGATGCGTCACACTGCAGAACTGTGCGTGCACCCCCAGTTGAAGGTGTATCACCTGCTCCCCGCGACCGTCCCCTCCCCAGCGTCTGCAGGCTCCACGCGGGCAGAGCCGTGCTCCCTGCTTCCCTGCTGAGGGGTGGGAGCCCAAGGAGGGGGGTCCCAGTTCTTCTTGCTCGTCCCTCCACCACCAGCAGGCGAGAGGAGTCCTCATGGCGTGTGACAAGAACCGACGGTGTTGTGAGCCACTGAGACACTGGGCCCGTTTGTTACTGTGGCAACAGCTGACGGATACAGAAAACCGTGTCACCATGGGGGGTGCTGCCGTGACAAACACAGCATTGTGCCCTGGCTTTGGGGGGAGAGAACTCTCGGGAAACTGGAAGCAAGAAGACCCATGTCACAAAGTGGCCGAATGTTTCACAGAGCAGTTGACTGGGTTTTCTGTATTAGTCCGTTTTCTGTCACTTATAACAGAATACCTGGAACTGTGTAATTTATAATGAGGTGAAATTTATTTCTCACCGTCTGGGAGTCTGGGAAGACCAGGGCCCAGGGGGCATGTGTGGCGAGGGCCTTCATCTTCATGGGGGCTCTGTGCAGAGTGCCATGGTGACCAGGGCGTCGCATGGCAAGAAAAGAGCAAGAGCTTTGTCACGTGCTCCTCGTAAAGCCACCAGTCCACACCCACGATGACCCATTACTCCATGCGTGGATTAGCCCATTCACGAGGGCACAGTCCTCGTGACCCGATCGCCTCTCAAAGGCCCCACCTCTCAGATCTCACGGTGGGATTTCCCACCCTCCTTGCCCTCTTACAATGGAGGTCAAGTTTCCAACACACGAACGTTTAGGGGACACGTCGACCCACAGCTCCTGGGATAACCGGGAAGGCAGGTCTTGCCTCATGACCTTGTGGCTCTGGGCCAGGAGGCTCTGAGACAGATCTGCAGCGCGAGATGGACTTCACCAGCTGGTTCGATTGAAGCGACTACTCAAAAGAGGCAGCTCAGAGAACTGATGGTCTGTTCACAATGGGGGTGAAAGGGATGAGGGTGCCCCGAAATTCCGGGGCCTTGCAGGGTCGAAAGATGTCGCCCATTCCCACCGATGCCTGTGAAGGATTTTCCAGTTAAGATGCACCCCGGGGGACTGGCCGGTTAGCTCGGTTGGTTAAAACACAGGCTTATAACACAAAGGTCATGGGGTTTGGATCCCCAAACTGGCCAGCCACAAAAAAAAAGCAAAACAAACAGGATGCACCGTAGGCACAAAGACCAACTCAGCAGTGGCTCCATGCCCCTTGTAAGGTGTCCGGTGGGATTAAAGCGGCTCCTAGGGAACACTGAGATTAAGCCTAGAGAGAGGAGCAGGTGTGGGAAGGACCCGTGCGTGTGGCTCGTGGAGCAGGGGCTGGCACGAATCGCACACACTTGTTTATTCCTGTGGGGGCCCCTTTTCCCCTTTCACCCTGGTGCATCCCCGGCTCAGCACTGTGCTGGCTCGGGCGGGCTGATACCTTGTCTCCTTGGGGACAGGCATCCGGGTCAAAGGGAGCCCCATCCAGACATGAAGGTCATCCCAAGACCCAGGATCTTGAGTAGGAAGCCATGGTCAGTTGGGACTTTCAGGGGCTGGAGTTTTGCAGGCATCAGGTGGCAGACATTTGTGACCAAGTGTTAAGACGAGTGGCTTGTGTCGGGCATGCCTCCTGGCCCCTTGACTTGGGGTGTAGCCCCCGGAACATGAGCACAGTGATGCCAGCCCTGTTGGAGCTGGGCACGGACACACTCACAGGGACTGGCCCTGCCTCTCTAGCCCCTTCCCTCCTGCTTTCCCGTCCTCGCTGCCACAAAAGCGACAGAAACGCATTACAGTTCTGGAGGTCGGAAGTCCAGACTGGGTCTCCCTGGGCTAAAGTCGGGTGTGGTCAGGGCAGGTCCCTTCTGGAGGCCTGGGGGGTCCCTTCTTGCCTTCCCAGCTTCTGGAGGCGGCGGCCCACGGCCCTCCCCTGTCCCACCCCTGCTCACTCCTCTCTTGGACCTGACCCTCCTGCCTCCCTCTTAGGACAGACCTCGTGATTAGCCTGGGCACCCCCCTGTAGTCCAGGACCCTCTCCCTGTTGCAAGACCCTCAACTTAATCACTCAGCAAAGTTCCTCTAGCGGAGGGCAGCATGCTCCCAGGATTAGGACGTGGACATTGGGGGCCATTGCTCTGCTTGCCACACCTCTGCATGAACTCGTCGGGCGCACAGGGAGGCTGCCCCCTCGGCCTGGGCTCTGCAGTGGAGACACCAGTGGGGCCCAGTCAGGCTGGGCTGAGCCACCCTCAGAAGGGCCCAGAAGAGCTGTCGGCTCCTGGCAGTCTCCGGTGAGTGGCCGCGAGCCACGGGGGCTCGAGGCTGTTTGTCACAGCAGCAGACGCTGCTCACACACACTGTTCACGTGCCCTGGAACTCGCCGCCACGTCCAGTGGGGAAATGTTATCTTTAAATATTTGTAAATAGCAGTTTTTCCAGCTGAAATCTGAAGTGTTTTTCTCACATCACTATGTCACAGAACGTGACACCCGGCGGTCCCCTCTTGACCTCTCAGCGGTGGGTTTAAGAACAACCCCTGAGGCCTCCCCTATCCCTCCAGAGGCTGGGGTGATGATGACAATGACGTTGTCACCAATAAAAGCCGCCCCCACGCAGCGCCTCCCACACTCCTCAGGCCAGAGGCTGCCACGGGGAGCCTATGGGGCCGCCCCCGCCTCAGGGGCAGCAGCTTCCCGGTGCCTTGGCCTGGGGAACTGACCGGCCCTCACTCCTCCGTGTCCCCAAGAGCAGCCACACAGCTAAGCTCGTCCCACCTCAGATGCCCGTCTCGGCCCAGGACGGAGACGCCCCCACGCTGCCTCTCCCGGCTGTGGAGGACCCCTCAGCCCCCGTCAGCCACCTGCCCCGCTCTCTGGAAGCTTCCTCCTCTCTTCCCTGGGGCCGGCCTGGAGACCCCTCGGACAGGGGCCTCGATTCCCCCCGAGGACGGGAGACTCTGAGCCAGAGTTGTCCCCACACTGCTCGCTCGCTGGCCCCTGACACGTGGGGCCCAGGCCGGCCCTGCCTGCCCATCACCAACACCACAAATCGTTCTGCCCTGCTGAGCCCCCCGGGCCAGGTGTCCAGGAGGGCAGACAGGAGCTTGTCCCCGGGAGCTCATGGCTCATCATGGGGTTTATGGTGGTCCTCACACGGTGAGGGGGGCTCTGACTCGATGTACGGAGAACGGTAAAGCGTTCGGTGGGGAGAATGAGACGTGGCTGCTGCAGGGTCAGAGGGCAGAGCCTGGGCAGTCAGGAGGGCTGCCTGGAGGTGGGGGCCTGGCACCCCAAGCTGCGCCCCAAAGGGTCTGGTGGGTGGGAGGAGAGAGGGGCCGAGGGTCTGAACATCTGAACAGCATCCCTGGGTCCCTGTGGCTTCCTCGTGGGTAGAGGGACCTGCTCTGCCTCCTCTGGGAGTGTGAGCCGGGCTCCCATGTCTGCCCTGAGCCCCGCCGGGTTGTTGGGAGGAAGGAGTGAAGGAGCTGTGGGGTGCCCGGAATGGAGGAGGCTCCCAGCAAAGGCAGCCCCATCCTAAATGCGTGGGTGCTGCCGGGCTGTCTCCCCCAGGGTGATGGCACCTCCTGGAGTCTGCAGGGGCCATTCACCCCCCTGACCCAGCAGCCCTCTATGTGATGGGGCCAGGGCACGTCCTCCCGCCTCAGCAGGGGGGGTGCAGGGGAGGGTCCCCAGCATGGCACGGGGAGGGTGGCGCTGGGCAGCCCCTGTCACTCACACCCCACCACGCCTGCGGCTCATCACGGAGCTGAGAGAGGGGGTTTTGGGGGACCTGTCAGTCCTGGCTGCTGCCCTCACCACAAGAAAGCCGACCCAGCTGGACGGGAGCCAGGGACACCTCAGAGAGATCAAGGGGACGGCAGGGCCTGTGTCACCGGGGAGGGCGGTGGGAGCAAGGATGGATGGAGCGAGCAGAGGCGGCCGGCAAAGCCTCCGCCGCAGGAGGCTCAGCTGAGCTCGGGGAGCCCCGGCCGTGCGCGCATCCTGGGCTGGATACGCGGTTCCTGCCTCGAAGGTCCTGATGAAGTCACAGCTGCTGAGTGAGATGAGGACACTCAGCCAAGGAACATTTGCTGCCCACCAGCCGCTCTCAGGCGGGCACAGCTGTGGGCAAGGCTGGGGGCAGGGGCTGCTGCAGATTGCCAGCCGAGGGGCGCAGAGGAGCAGGGCCCAGGGCTGGGGAGCCGAGTCCAGATGCTGTGGGGACCCGGGAGGGATGTTCTGGAAAAGGAAACTGACTAGGCAGGGCCAGTGCCGGGGAGAAGGCGGCACACTCTGGAGCGTCCGCCGTGGCCGGCCTGGTCCATCGCAGGCGAGGGGCGGCGGGAGGTGAGAGCAGCCGGACCGCGGGCCTCCTGTGCTCCGCTGGGGGCCTCCCCCGGGGGTCCCACGCGCTTCTCCAGGTGACGTCCTCTATCCCGGCGCCCGGATCCCTGGAGATTCTTGCTTATGAGATGGGAGGGCACCTCTGAGCTCCTCTACAATCCCCC
>NW_007748285.1:5207-11953 GCF_000696425.1 Galeopterus variegatus
GGGGCGGCGGGAGGTGAGAGCAGCCGGACCGCGGGCCTCCTGTGCTCCGCTGGGGGCCTCCCCCGGGGGTCCCACGCGCTTCTCCAGGTGACGTCCTCTATCCCGGCGCCCGGATCCCTGGAGATTCTTGCTTATGAGATGCAGGGCCCATCCCAGGTCCAGCGAATCCGACTCATCTGCCCATTGGGCCTGGGAACTCGCAAATCTCAGGTCTTCCAGGGGGAGCCCTGAGGCCTGGGAGGGGACAGCCACCATGGCAGAGTAAGGACTCCAGTAGGGGCCTGGGGCCGGACCCTCAGATGGCCATCCCTGGGAGCTCTGTGCCCCCCTTCCCATGTCACTTCCCAGGCAAAGGCTGCGGGTCCCTCAAGGCACGGGGTAGACGGCTTTGCCCCTGACTGTCCACTCCCTGCCCTGGTTTGTGTCCTCACCCTTGACAAGGGTCACCCACCCTCCATCCCCATGTCAGGCATGGTATGTGTTGGCCAACATACAGTGCCCACTCATGCCACCCTGAGCTGGGTTCCTGCTTCCCCCATGGATGATGGCCCGTCCCCAGTGGGGCTGCACTGTCACCCTCCTGTGTCCCCCCTAAATGGGAGGGCACCTCTGAGCTCCTCTACAATCCCCCAACTTTCCCCCCGGGGTGCATCCCCATGACCCCAGTGCCCCGCCCCAGGGCATTCCTCGTTACCTTTCTGAACGGAGTCTCCTCGGAGCCCTCCTGATTATCCACCTTCACATCCCACCTTCCAGGGCCTCCTGGCCCCTCCTCGCGACCATGCGAGCCTGTCCCAGCATCCCCCCACGGCACCATCCCAACAGACTTTCAGGACCAGCTCCAGAGCATGAAAGCAAGTCACAGAGAACACCCCTCCAGCCTCACGTCCCACCGCTCCCCCAGCACCCCCTGGCCCACTCCCACATGGGCCCTGAGTCCTGTGGGGACGCACTAGCCAGCCCTGCAATCGCTTCAGTGGGAGCCACCAGCTTTCTTGCAGGACAGGGACTAGACCTCCCACCGGTGCTGCCGAGCCACGCTGGCTATCACCAGGGGACAGCACTGTCCTGCAGGGTCTCTGGGCTGGGGTGCAGGACGGCGGTCCCTCAAGAGACTGACAAGGCTGCTTCTGCTGCACCAGAGGACTCAGGGGGACGGAGGCGAAGAGTCTCAGGTTTATCCACCCCACGTCCCACCCAGTTCCTGGGGTGCGCTCTTTGCTATAGGACCCTGAGTTTGTCCTAGGAGACCGTGGAGGCTAAGCACCTGTCACTGCTGCAGATCTGCCATCCCTACCGTCAGATCCTGGGCCTAATTTTCAGCAGGGTCTGCCCTGCGGCTTCTAGGGAAATGCACAGGAACCCCGTCCCGACCCCTCCCAGAGGCCCCTGGTGGCCCAGCACGCCTTGCTGTCAGCCCCCCGCTCCACGCCTGCTGTGTTCTCTCTTCAAGGCTTCCACTGCAGAAAGCAGAAGGCAGCCCCTGCCGTGACCCTTATCAACATGCCCGCCCTCACTGGATGTGCTGGGGTTTGGATGTCTGTCCCTCCAAACCCGTGCTGACATTTGACCCCAAGGTGGCAGTGTTGGAAAGTAGCTGTGGGGGCAGATCCCTCCTGAGTGACTAACGTCCTGCCTGGGGTGAGGGGGTCCAGCTCTGTCAGCAATCTGCCTCCTCTGTCCTCTCTTGCGTCCTCTCTGGCTGCGTGATCCCAGCACACGCCTGCTCCCCTTCCATCTGAGGCCCTCATCAAATGCATCCAATTGTGGATTTTCCCACCACCAGAATCATGAGCCAGATAAACCCCTTTTCTTTACAAATGATGCCCGCTGCCCCGGAATTCTGCTATAGCAATGAGAACAAAGTCGCGGTGCCAGTGCAGGACACGGCATGTCCCAGGCTCACCTCCTCCTGCACCGCATCCTGGTCAGCCCAGGCAAGAGCTGAGCACCACGAGGCTGCCCAGCCCCACTCCTCTCGAGCACCAGGACCCTGGGGCCCTCAGAGCAGTGAGTGGCCCGGCTCCACGATCCCTGAAGCTCTGCTCTCCAGGACCCCAGAAAGCACAGCCTAACAGGGGGGTTTGGAGCAATCCCAGGAGTGCTGGTGAGAAACAGGGAGGGGAGGCAGAGGGAGGGCAGCCACAGCAAGTGCCACTAGGCTGTCCCTCCAAGTACCTGATCCATGGGACCTCAACCACCACCTGTGCCCAGGGCCTTCTTAGGTGCAACAGAAAAAGACAAGTGGTCACTCACAGTCCCCGGCTCCCACCGGCCCATGGGTGTTAACTTCCCCACAGGTTCTGCGCAGGACCTGGTGGGAGGAGAGGCAGCCCCGCTGTGTCAGGTGGTGCCTGTCTGAGGTCACTCAGAGCCCACATCAAACTGGGAAAAGAGCAGACCAGAAGGTCTGAAGTGCAGCGTGGGAGCTGCCTGAGATGGCAGGTATCCGGCCAGCCACCTGTTTTTAGGATGTAAGACTCCGGTGCGGGGGGTGCAGCTTGCCCACTGTTCCATGTGTCTGCAGCTTTTGCGCTGCAACACAAACCATATGGCCCGCAAAGTATAGCTGACGATCAGACGCCTGTCCAGGAAATCTCGCCGCCCCTGCTCTGGAGTCAGACATAAACCCCACTCCACGGGATTGACGGAGCCTGCTGCGCATAGGCCGTTCTGGGCACCAGGGAGGTGGTGGTCGACAAGATGTGTCATGCCCTGGTGCACCGACATTCTAGCCAGGGAGACAGACAGTGACACACAAGAGGCCAGGCAGGAGCCTGAACACACAAGGCAGGGAAGGAAGATGGGGTGGATTTTGGACAGGGCGGCCAGAGTGGTATCTCTGGAGAGCAGGCTCCCAGCAGAGACTCCAGTGGAGCGGGCCACGCCAGCACGTGCAGCAAAGGCACCTTGTGAAGCCAGAGGGGCAGATGCAAAGGCCCCAGGGTGAGAACAGCTGGCACATCCACAGAACTGCAGGGAGGCTGGTGCCCCCGGAGGCCCGGGGCTCACCAGCCGCCTCAGGGCCACAGGGCTCAGGCAGGTCCCCATCTCTTGCCTGGATTTCCTCATTGCCGAAATGGGGCCATCATCCTCACCCCTTCATAGGGCTGTTCTGCAGGTGGGGTGGGGGTACGGCACCCAAAGCTGGCACGCAGTAGGAGCCACCTCTCGTGAGGGACAAAACCCAGTGTTTGGCCAAGGAGCTCCAGGCCCAGGGGTCCCGTCTTGGGCCTGCCTTATCCAGTTGTAGCAAGAACCCCACTAAGTAGGTTTAGAGAGATTTCCCCACCCTTGAAGTCCGATTGCCCCCGCCCGCCTTCAGCAAGGACCTGCCAAGTCAGTTCAGCAAGAACCCCCTACCCTTGACGCCCCCTCTTCCTACTTTTCTGTCCACCCACCCCCGCCCCTGCTCGTTGGCTATAAATCCCCCCGTGTCCTTGTGTTCGAGTTGAGCCCAATCTCTCTCCCCTATGGCAATAGTCTTAAACGAAGACTTCCGTACCACTCTAACAAGTGTCAGAGTAACGTTTTCCTTACCAGTGACTACCTGCCCTTCCCTGGTCTCAGCCAGCCCAAGCCCATCTCCACTCTCCTGTGCGCCCTGAGACCTCAGCCCCCCGGAAGACAGGAAGGCTCGTGCCCCAATGGCATTTGGGGGCTGGCCTGAGACCACAGCCTCTTCAGCTGCTTGCCGGGCCAGCTCCTGACAGCACCTGCTGATGGGTGTCACGAGACCCCCGAGGCTGCCCGTGTGGGACGCCCACACCCCCCGCAGGAGGGGAGCCTCGCCTGACCTCATCCATCTCGCGCCCGTTTGCGTGTCCAAGTGCATGCGATTTCTTGTAAAAATGATCCGGCTGCTAATTAGCCTGTTTATAACTCGTTTCCCTGGTCGCTAATGATAATTAACATGCAAATTAGCTCGGGGAGGGGAGGCTCTGGGGCCCCCGGTTCATTACCACGTTAATTACTGTTTGCATACTTAAGTGTCGCAGATATAAATGGCAGCATTTAGTGTAACGGGCAAGATGATAATTATACCAACAGCATTTTGAAAAGTCATTTCGTGGTGTTGTTTTTCTATGTGATGAATGACTCCTGGTCTCCTGGTTGATGAACCTCGTTAGTTCAAGCCAACACAGGCTGGGGACACAAACCGCGCGCCCCGCACGGCACGGCGCCTCCCTCGCCCACTTTCCCCTTCCCCTGTTGGTCACAAAGTTCAGAGAAGAAAGACGAAGGAGAGAGTCTGCAGCCCTGGGAGCAAGCAAACTTCTCAACCTGGCACACCTCAAAGGGGCGGCTCCCCAGAGTCTGCTCTGCCCAGCAACGACCGGCAGCGTCTATTCAAGGTCCTGAATCTGGGGAGGTCTGGGAGTCATGGCCGATCTCCTCCTGGGGAGCCGGGGTCTCCCCCAACACAGTGTAACACAGAGATCCCAGAAGACACCTCTTCACTCGGTCATTCGTTCACTCACTCGTTCATTCATTTGTCTCCTTCATGCCAGGCACCTGCTTGGGGGGTGCACCCCACCCTCTCCTCCCAGGGCCGACATTTCACAAGCGAGCAGGGGCAGACAGGAACACGTGGGGGGGAGGTATTTTAGATGGGGGCATCGGCCAAGGTCTGTCTGAGCAGGGACAATTGAGCCAAGACCTGAGGGGGTAAGGAGGAGCCGGGCACCTGCTGGCTAGAGGGACGGTGGCCGTGCAAAGGCCCTGGGGCGGGAGCAGGCTTGTTGGGAATAGGGTGGGGTCTGGCACTGCCCGAGGGGGGCCAGCGCGGCTGGGCTGAGTGACGAGGGTGATGAGAGACAGGGGAGCCGGGCAAGGCACGTGATGTGGGCTCAGGCGGATGGCACGGGTGCCCTGGTGCAGATTGGACTGCACGGGCAGTGGTGGCAGGGTGGCCCACAGGTGGTGGGAAGCTGAAACGTGATCCTGCTTGAGATGTACTTTGATGGGGACCCTGGGCCCTGATGATGGACAAGATGCCGGCGTGAGCGAGCAGGAGGCCAGTCACCTCCTTACTCTAGCAAATCCCCTCTGGCCAGGTGGCCACATACCCACATGCCAGGCAGGAAGCTGTGCGGCTAAATGTCCCCTGTGGGCCTGGGTCCACAGCCTCGGCCTCAGAGACCAGTCACCTGGTGCTTGGAAAAGCTCCTCCTCACCTGGGGTTCTGGGACCCCACCAAGCAGACCAGCCACAGAAAGCCATGGCCACCCCTCCCGGAACATTCCCTTGAGCTGCACTCTGGGGCCCACAGCTGAGCTACAGCTGGTCTACGGGAGTCCAGAAGCCTCTCTGCTCGGGCAGGCAGTCTCCAGACCCTGTGGGTGCCAGGACATAAATATTGCAAACCTGCTCCTCCTCAAGCAGGTGCCATGGCCCACAATAGCACCTGCAAACAGGTGGCTCTCAAAAACCACCCCTGTAACTGAGATTAAAATACGCCCGAAGCAGCAGGTGGGTGGGTGCGAGGGAAGCAGAGGGGGCTGCTCATCCCCTGCATTATTGATCGAGGGAGGGAACAGGAGCCCAGGGAACAGGAGGAGGAAGCTCCTGGCAGGTGCGGCCCCACCCCGCCCACCGGCTGCCAGGCCCGGAGGAGCTCGAGGGAGGGAGCGGTCCAGCCTGGGAGGAGGGCGGGCCTGGAGAAGAGAGGCCTCCTCCCACCCCGGGCTCCTGAGGACCCTGCCCGGCGATGCCTGCAACTCCTGCCCGTGTGGCAGTAGGGATGAGAGGCTGGAATTTCAAATGGTGACGGCCAGGGCCCCTGGCCTCACCCCGGTGCCCTGGATCTCCCTGGGTCTCCCAAACACCACCCCAGGTAAACCTCCCCAGCCTGAGGTGCTCCCCTGGGCTGAGGGTGCTTAGAGTGGTGGGGACAGTGTCCTGAGCCTGGCAGGCAGGGGGAGCTCCGGTGGGCTCAGACACCCTCAGAGAGCACTCTGGGGCACAGGGGATGGAGGTGTCCCTCAGGTGGGCTGAGGTGGAAGCTGAGCCCAGAGAAATGACCGGAGCTGCACCTGGCACCCAGACTAGCAGGGGGCCACCCCTGAGAAAGCCCAAGGTCGCCCTTTTGGGGGCCCTGGGGGCAGTCGTGGGCTGTTGCTAAGGGTCCCCTTTCTAACTGGGGTGGCCTAGACACATGGTGCGTGCTCTCCCAGTGCATGCCCGTGGAGGAGGGGAAGGGTGGGAGGCAGCTGGGCTGGGGCATCCGGCGGAGGCTGCAGGGGGACAGGGAGCTCAGGCCTGGAGCCCGGGGCTGGCTCAGGTGAGGCTCTGGCTCTCCTTTCCCTTGTATGTCACGGGCGGGGGGTGGGGGGTGGACAAGGCCCAACCAGCTCATCCCTGGGATCGAGCCAGGGTCCCCTGCCCTGGGTCCTTGCAGTGATGGCCGCTCACAGTGTCAGGAGGGTCCCAGACCTCCCACGTCGCTGGAGAGGAGTGGCCCAAGCTGCTGGTTCTCATGGACCGCGGCAGGCGCTGCAGGGGAGCCTTGGCAGAAGCAGGGGGNCAAAGGAATTTTCACAAAGAAGATTAAAACTGGAGAATTTACACTACCTTACTTTAAAACTACTGTGGCTTTTATAGCCACAGTAATCAAGACAGTGTGGTATGTAAGGACAGACAAATATGTGAATGAAACAGAATACTGAGAGCAGAAAAACATGCACACTAACACGGTCTGTTGTTTTCAACAAAGTGCCAAAGTAATTTAATGGAAGAAAGTTTTT
>NW_007748286.1:0-1530 GCF_000696425.1 Galeopterus variegatus
GGAGACAGTGCTCCCCTGAGAGGAGGCACAGTTCAAATCTACCTTGTTAACTCCCAGAGAAGATTCTAGGGACACTCCTGATGGTACCTGCAATGAGAGTAAGTGTGAGCTTCGCAGGAGCAGTCGTATTACAAAAGGTATTAAAAAGCCTCTGTCTGCAGTGTCTTTTAAACATGGGCAGGAGGTGTGCCCTGAGACTGCCACCCTGTGGGTAGCTAGAACCCACCTCAGGCACAAGCGCCTGGTTTGGGGTGAGTCTCTGGCTCAGGCTTGGCCTGGAGTGTCAGGAAGGCCATTCTGAGTCCCACCCGGGGCTGAAGTCCAAGAGAGGGTATTAGGAAAGCCCTCTTGGGACCTGCTTGAGACAGGCTGTGATGTAGAGAATGGAATGGCACTTAAGGCTTGAGATGTCTGTCCAATAGGTCCACAAGTCACACATGGCTATTTACATTTAAACTAATTAAAATTTAAAATGTAGTTCTCCAGGCACACTATCCACATTTCAAGTACTCAGTAGCCATATGTGGCTAGTGGCTACCATGCTGGACGGCTCAATCGTATTGTGCATTTCCACCCTCACCAAAAGTTCTACTGGACCAAGCTGCTCAGACATGAAGGGGTAGGCGTTTCAGCCCCGTAAGTTGCCAGCATTGGGCTCTCAGACAAGAAATGCTTTGTCTCCGCCTCAGTGTCCCCATCCATAAAATGAGGATAATCACAGTACTTACTTCCTAGGGTCAGCAGCAAATGAGATACTATTGCCCGAGTACTTAGCAGGGTACCCACACATGCTGGTGCTCAGGAATTGAGAGCTCTCATTGGTGGAGAAATAATCTGCAGGAGAGGAATAAGGCAAGAACATGGCCTAGGGGTCAGGAGGCATGGGCTCCAGGCTGAGTTCTGACTCTCATGAGAGGCTATAGAGACAGGCCTGAGTTCCAGTCTCTGCCCCATCAAAGCTGTGTCTTTGGGTAAATTACTTCACCTCTGTGAGCTCAGAAAGCTCATTCATAGAACAGAGGTATGTATCTTAACAGATCCTATGCTTCCAGGAAGAGAGAAGATATAGGAGCCTTTAAAAGGCTAGTATTCTTTGACTCTGATCCCTGCTTTTAGAAATCTATTGGAAGGAAATAATCAGAGAGGTAAGTAAAGACTGATGTTTAAAAATTGTCATTGGAGAATAGTTCATAATAGCAAAACCTTGAAATTAGCCTAAATGTTTCATAATAAGGAAACAACAAAACACATATGGCACGTCTATATGATAGACTATTATAAAGCCATGAAACATTATTTTGTAAAATAATATTACATAAATAGAAAAGTATTTCTATTTAAAACAAGAACATTAGGGCCGGCCCAGTGGCGCACTGGAGAGTGCGCCGCTTGGGAGTGCGGCGGCGCTCCCGCTGAGGGTTTGGATCCCATGTGGAGACAGGTTCCCGCTCACTGGCTGAGCGCAGTGCGGGCGCAACACCAAGGGTTGCGATCCCATTGCTGGTCCCTGGTACGGGCGCGACACTGAGG
>NW_007748286.1:2409-3874 GCF_000696425.1 Galeopterus variegatus
AAAAAAAAACAAGAACATTAAAAATTTTATAGTATATTTCTAAGTTTGTCTTTAGAAAACATTTATATCTATATTTAGGATAGAATCCAATATTTTAACAGTGGTTTCCTCAGGATGTTGGACGTTGGTTGATTTTTATTTTCACTTTACTTTTCTGTACTTGTCAAATTCTCTATAACTTACCTGTATTAGTTTCTAAGTAGAAAACATTACTCACACAGAAAGTTATAGGCCTAGCTGATCTCTAAGGGCTCTTTAGGGCTGACACTCTATGACTCAGCAAAGGAAATTTGCAGATTCACCTGTCTATAGGCTTAAAACTGTCCCCCACCCGCTGCCCCATGCTGAGAGGCTGGGAGGAGATGGTCATTCAGCCCTGGGAGCCTGTCCTGGCAGGAACCCCTAAGGGCAGCTGATGAAGCTGGAACCCTGGATCTTGCCAGAGAAAGAGGAGAGTCAGAGAGGTCTGGGACAGGGACTTCTGCTTTACTCCTGATCACAATTTGGGGCAAATATAATATTTTGCTCCCAACGAGCATATGAAGAACTGTTCAATCTTGCTAGTAATTTAAGGGAACCAAATGGAAACTGAGACAAAAGATTTTTCATCCAGCCAATAGATACGTAGTTCTAAATGTATTAGTGTCAAGTGTAGCTGAAGATGTACAGAATCAGCCACTCTTACATGCTCTGTGAGTACATAAATTGGTATATACTTTCTGGAAGAAAAGTGTGCGATATGTATTATCAAAATCTTAAAAGTGTAGAAACACTTTGCCCTACAATTTTAGCTTGGAGGTCTGGTCTTTATTGCAGGGAAATAACCAGAAATATGCAAACATTTTATGCAAAGAATGTTTAATAAAGCACTGTTTATGTAACCTGAGTTTCCTAGCTCCCACCAGCCTGAGACTACAAATGAACAACTTTAATTTTGATGTACAAACGTTTTGGCTCAGGGGCCCCACCTGCAGCTTTCAGACCCTCACAGACATTTCTGGAGGTTGCAGGGAGTACCCCATGTGCTAAAACCCTCTTTGCTCTGAACTTCTTGGTTCTCTGGCCCAAAGCCACATACATAGGCAGGGGACTGATATCTGTGTGTGCCCTCCAGACTTACTCCCCACGCCTCAGCTGGCTCTGTGCACTGGAGGCTGACCATGGGGGCTACAGCAACAAACTCCTCTTCTGTCTACCAGTTGGATCAGGCAATGGGGATCCAATCTGGAGAAGGTTCCCAGGAGGATGAGGTCAGCTATTTACACCCCAGCTCCTTCCTTGATGGTCTCCGCAGTGGGGGCATCACCTCTCAAGGAGACTCTCCTGTTAGAACTGAGCACAGCTCCCTTCTCCCATCTCACAGGCCAATGTTGCCAGCACCTAAGGTGCTACACTCTTCCCTGAGGTTCCCCACACCCTGTCAATAGCTCCTAATACCTCTTTGAATTTCTCAATTCGAGTGTAC
>NW_007748286.1:4353-8989 GCF_000696425.1 Galeopterus variegatus
CTTTATGGCATGGGAAATGATCACAATATTCTGTTACATTAAAAAGTAAGAGATTTTTTTTTTCCCAACCAAACCACACAGCAAACCCTCAAGATCCTCTGTTTATTTCTCTGGATGCTAGAGAAGTGACAGTGAGTAAGTACAGTCACAGTCCCTGATCTTGGAGAGCGTATGCTTCTGTGGGGAGACGTGTTTGTGGAGGATGCCCATGAACAACCGCAAAATTACGAAGAGAGGAAATGTTTTGAGGGAGATGCCTGCAGTGCTGTGAGCATGCTGAACCAAAGTGCTGGTCTGGCCCAGGAGGTGAGGACAGTGGCTAAGCGGACAGGAGGGAGGGAAGGCCCCTAAGACCTCCTGTGGAAAGGGAAGAGATCGCCAGGAGGCAAGGACAGGGGAAGCATGCCCTATGGAAGGAGAGGGCACATGCGTCCCTGATGAGTGTCTGGAAGGACACACTCCATTGTTACCAGCAATTCTCTCCAAGTGGTGAAGCTACCGTTGTGCCTTGTTTTTCTCCTGCACTTGTGTATTGTCCAACTTTCCACAAAGCTGGGGTGATTTTGCAATAAGGAAAAAATGGAAATGATGACCTTACTGAACAGGTGGACAGCAGTGCTCTTTACTTATTTATGCTCCTCTCTGTTTCAAAGAGGATTCCTCAAGCTGCTTACAACAATGTTAACACTATCCCAGGCTAAAAGACCTTGTCAGTAAGTTAGGAAAATGAGGCAAAGGGAAAGTATGGTGAAAAGGGTCAGAAGGAGAAAGGAGTTAGCTGTTCCTTCACATGGCAGGGAACGACCTGCCCTGTCTTGTCGCATGTCTTGTTTTGCCATTCAATTCTAATGTTGACATCTAATTTTGCTGTTGTTACACTTTGTCTTCCCAACTCTACTAAAAAATCTTCCATTATTTCATCTGCCTTTGATTACACTCTCTTTCCCTGAAAATACATTATTTTCTTTTCTGCTTTGCATTTTTGCAGCTTTAAAAATCCAGCATCCCTTCCCCCACAGGGAAGGGGCACGTGTGAATCGCCTCTGCACACAGTAGCTGTGCAGATGTCTGTGAAGGAATGGCTCAGCCAGGACTGAGGGCGACTCGCACCCTCTCCCCGTAGCACTCAGCGAGTAACAGGCACCCAGCAGGGGCTCAAGACCAGGCTGCCAATTTGATTTATGGGGCTTATTATCCAAAGTGTCAGTGGAGAATAGATATTGATTCCAAAGGGCTTAAATAAATAAGTGGATGCATAATCCAGAGAGGGCTGGAGACTGAGGTGAGGGGTGTTGTAGGGCAGCTGAAGTAGACATCGTAATAAAACACTGGCCCACTTGAAGATTGCTCCCAAGGGAGTCATGGGGTGATAGAGGGACAGGAATGGGCTGTGGAGTCAATGGGCACAGGTTCAGGCCCAGGCCCCACACATCACACCCTCGGGCTGTGACCTTGGGCAAATCACTTTACCTTCTGCATTCACAGAAAGAATGGGAGGGAACTGTTGAGAGGAATGTGTATGTGTCTTTATATGCATATGTGTGTGTGTGTGTATGTGTGTGTATGTGTATGCACATGTGTATGTATATGCATGTGTATGTGGCTCATGCCCTGGCACATAGTAGATGCTCAATAAAAAAAAAAAAAACTCTCCCATATTACTGCCCTTTTATTCTATTTGTGCAGTATGTGTGACCTGATATGAGAGCAGATAAAGCATTTCTAAACTTTCCCATAACACTCAATACAGTAATCTCAGGCTTTTAAATCCTCACTGGTTCAATACAACCACTATTACCAGCAACAGTAAAGTTTCCCTTTTAAATCACTTACAATGTGTTCCAGTTACTATGGCTGCATAACGAAGCACCCCAAAATGTAGTGGCAGGAAACATCCATTTTATTCTGCTCTTGGATTTTGTGGATTGGGAATTCAGGGAGAGCAGAGTGGCTTGTCTCTGCTCCAGGATGTCTGAAGCTTCAGCTGGGAGACGTGAAGGCTGGAGCTAGAATCATCTAGGCTCGTTCACTCCCACATCTAGTGACAGATGCAACTAGCATCGGGCTGAGACCTGAGCTGGGGCTGTCAGCCGGAATGTGTGGCCTCAGCTTCCTATGACATGCTGACTGGGTCCAGGGGAAGTGTCCCAAAAGAGAGTGTCCAGTGGAAGCTGTATCTCTATTTATATCTTAGCCTTGGAAATCACACAGTGTCACTACCCCCACATTCTCTTGGCGAGGCAGTTACATGGCTCTACCCGGGTTGAAGAGGGGTGGACAGCATAAATGCCCCCTTGAGGGAGGAGTGTTGATGTCACATTGTGAAAAGAGCACGTGGTATGGGATGTGTGTTGGCGTGACCATCTTTGGAAAATACAATCTCCACACTATCTATGTGTCAGGTAGCTTGGGCGATCTCTCATTCCTCAAAACCCACAGAGGGTCTGGGTATGATCATCTTCAGTTTAGAGATGAACAAACTGAGGCTCAGAGAGGCAAAGTAACTTGCTTTGGGCTATTTATTTACTCCCTCTGAACCTCAGTTACCCCTTCTATGAAATGGGTACAAATCTACCTTACTCAGTTACTGTGAGCCTACAGTGCTTATTACCTTATGGGGTTGTGGGAAAGTTGAAGTCGGAGAAGGTATTTTGCTATCGCCACCCTATGCTAATACAAAGCATCAATATTTATTACCATAGCATCATTATTTCTTTGCCCTTCACCTACACCATCAATCACACAACCACACACAGCCTGCAAAGGACCTGGCTTTTCATCCACACACCAGCAGGAGCAAGGCTTGTCAATGTATTTTGGTCATGCCTCACTTAGAAGGAGCAGAAGATCTCACAGTCCCCTTCCCCGCCTGTTCCCGTCTTCCAAGAGGGACAGACCCTTGGGAAGAATGCTAATGTTTTTTATACATTCCAATTGTGTAACCCTTCGTAAGTCACTTAGTGGATCACGAGCAAGTAGCCCTTTGGTCATAATGAAGACGGCAGTCTGTCACACTGTGCATCTCTCCTGCAGGGGATCAGGAGGGAGGGTTGGCATTTCTGGATGAGTTCATGGACCCCAGGAGGTCTCTTTTGGCCCCTGAATGGACCAAAAAACGATCCTTGGAGAATTATTCTTCTGGGGATTAATTCCAAGATCCTGTGTACATCCTCGTCAATTCACCTGCGAAGTCTGAGGCTGGCCTTAAGAGACCCTGTTTTGCTATGAAGCTCATTAAACAGATGGTTGACTCTTCCACTGATATGATTCAATGAGGAAAGGGGCAGTGGAAGAGCCCTAACAGCTGGAGAGTGTGTTGGGGGCCTGATGGCTGCTCTCACTTCACAGCCCACCGGCCATCTTGTGCAGCTGGAGGTGGGGGTGAGTGACGGGGTGGTGCTCACTCAGCAGAGATGGCTGGGCTGCACCCACCTCCCTAGGGCTGGGGGCCCTTGGGGTGATGTCCAGATCCTCAAGGGCAGGTGACTGTACAACGGAGGTGAGCCTTAATGTCTTAGAGCAGCACCAGGGTCAGCAGAGGTAGTGGGCTTTGCAATTTGCAAGAGCCAGCTTTGAATCTGGCTCCAGCCTACAGAGCAGGGTGACCTTGGATCAGTTACTGAAAGCCTCCCAGCTTTAGTTCCAGTTTCTTCACCTGATCATTGGGTCTAGTGAAGGGTGGAGATATGCTAACTTCCAGCACCATGCCTGAATCTTAGGAGAGGCACAATATTTGTGTTTGTTTTTTTTTCCTTTTTGTCTTTTTTCGTGACCGGCAACGGATCGCAACCCTCAGTGTTGCGCCTGCACCTTGCTCAGCCAGTGAGCAGCCGGTCTGTATGTGGGATCCGAACCCTTGGCGGGAGCGCCGCCGCGCTCCCAAGCGGGACACTGTAGCAGTGCGCCACCGGGCCGGCCCCTTTGTGTTTGTTTTGATTGCTGACTTTTAATCCTTACAACATCCACTTTACAGATGAGGAAACAGAGAGACTTTTAGAGGCATGTTTTTGCCTGCAAATGCTGATGTTCACTTGTGTCATTGATAGGAACAAATCCCTGCCCTTGAGCTCTGCTCAAATTATACTTTGACAGTCTCTGAGGTCCCAGCCCTGCAGGCTGTCCCTGGAAGCAGCTGTGAAGCTCTCACTACTCCCAGCTTCAGCTTGGTTTGTCCTTAAAAGGTGGCTTCTCTTCCCTTGCCCTAAATCCCCACCAACTCTAACCCTTATCACTATGCTGAACAAAGTAAGTTTTTAATACCCCAGGTATTAAATGGCACAGGTGAGAAAACTAAGGCACCGAGAAGTGATGTGACTTGTCCAAGGTCACACAGCATGTAAGTGCCAGAGGCAGGAGGGTTTAGCTGCTCCAGCCTGGATATGCCAGGGGCTGGTAACAAGCCCAACCCCTCTAGCTTCAACTCCTCTTTTCTCCCTTATGCCAACCAACAAAAGGGGAATCATTTCCTATTCCTGGTTTCTCTGCCAGCCCAGAGAGACTGAGTGAAAAAATGTTTCCAAATATGCCAAGATGGTCTTTTCCAGTTTCTGAGTTTTGCTGTCTGTCGTTGTTTGAAATCTGTTTCCCAAGAGACTCTGGGAAATGCAGGTGAGGGGCCTGGGTAGCAGCGGGTGTC
>NW_007748286.1:11290-11951 GCF_000696425.1 Galeopterus variegatus
CTGAGCATGGTGCGGGCGACACCAAGCCAAGGGTTGTGATCCCCTTACCGGTCACGAAAAAACACACACACACACAAAAGTGAAAGATGGTGTAAAAAGAATATTTGACCAAGACACCTGATTATACAAGCTCTATAATCCTAACTCTCAAACCATTTGGGAATCTGTGAAGAATTATCTACCCTCAGCCATTTTGTTTTTACGTTTGTTAGGACCACTAGCAGCCTTTCTATTGCTTTTGGTTTTTGGTCTCTGTTATCTTTAAACTTCTTGTTAAATTTGTCTTTTCTAGACTTCAACAATTTCATGTGAAAATGATGACTCTATGAGGCTTCTACCCGGTCCTAACCAGACTACCTCAAACTGGGCTAGGTCTTCCCTTAAGATTAAGGGAAGGGAATCTCTGAGGGGAAAGAGATAGGAGGTGCTTAGTTTCCCTGGGTTTGACTTTTAGGACACATCTCTGGGTTTCAAGCCACTCCCCGAGGTCTCAGCTTCCTCCTGTAGGCCCTCCCCTAGAGGACAGTTATTTTAGCACCAACAGGAGAAAATTGAGACCACAAGGGGCTGGCTTACCTAAATCCAGTGGCTGGGCATGTACAGCAGAGAAGGGTTATGTAACCCTAGTAACCAAGCATGCTCAGCAAAGTTTATTCTTCCT
>NW_007748287.1:0-11951 GCF_000696425.1 Galeopterus variegatus
TGAGATGTCAGTGGTTTGTGAATTTCCTACAAGCTAACTTGTTAATATGACCATTTACAAAGCTATACATGGACCTTTGAAATATAGCTCTTGGAAGAGAATTTCCACTTGGGACAATGCACTTTCAAATCCATTGCCTACAAGTGTCTTTAGAGAAAATTTTTGAGGTCAGGAATAACTAAATCATAGACAACAAGTACAGTTTGTCAAAAACAAGGGCATCTGGAATCCTTACCTAAGTACCAGGGTGCCTATTGCTACTTGACCCACTTTTTTTTCCCCTCTCCTTGTAAAATAATTCACATTTGTTTCAATGATATATAAAAAAAAGGCTAAAAAACTCTTACTCTGTTTCAAAATGTCTTTAAAACATAAAGAAATCCACTTTTAAATGTCAAAATTTATTAAGAATATATAACTCTGTGCAGGTAATTTAAATGGTAACTACATATGTAGATGACAGCCTCATTAGATTGGTATTTAAATGGATGGGGAAACATGAGAGCATCTGACAAACAGAATTTCTCATTCAAACAGAATTCATAAAATCTACATCAGCCTAGGTAAAACCCAAATGTGCTGTTGAGCCATTGATTAGGATATGAAAATAGTTTCTTTATAGCATGAACATTTTTCCAAGGGCTTACTTATCTATAACTTATTTTATAATGTGCACACTTGTAATTCAGTGACATTGTTTTTGAAAATTGAGAATGACATCTTATTTTTAATGTTTCCCTTTTTTAATAGTACAAATTTGATAACCTTGACTTTTAAGTGTAAGAAATGTATAATTATGTTGGAGGTCTACTTCAGTGGGAGAGACATGGCTTTGGGGGCATAGTCGTGGCACTAGGTGGACATACCTTTGATCAGCTAATTTAGAGAGAAAAAAGTACAGATGGTCTAACCCATAATCAGGTAGGTTCAGGCAGAGGAAATACATTTTTTTTTCTATTGAAACATAGTTGGTTGTACATATCTGAGGGGTCCGGCATTGAATATCTATACGTGAGTATAATCTGTGATGCTTAAGTCAGGATAATTACTGTATTCAACATTATATAATGTAATCATTTTTTTGTGGCCCTTTACCAATTCAGAGGAAATACATTAAACCTGCCTTGTTTCTGTGGCAGAAGCCAAAGAAATGGAAGCTACAAGGTAAGAAATTATTGCATTCCTCTTTTGAACACTCTCCTCCCCCTCTACTGATTAAATCACTCTGTGGTCCACAGAATGAGGTGTTCCCTTCCCCCGCAGCACTCTCCTGATCTCAGCTTTCTGTAGTAGGATTGATTGCAGCAGACACCTGCCAAGAATCCTGGTCAATGATGGTCCCCCTCAGTTTCAAATGAACACGCAGCATAAAGGAACTTAAGGATTGTCTCTGGTCAGCTTGATGAGACCAGAAAGGAAAGCCAAGCCCAAACTTCTGAGCAGCTGCCCCTTCAAGGAGAAGACAATGCTGAGTCACTAGATTGCCCTCTTGGCTTGTCTATGACATTCCTACAGCAACTCTCCACTCCTCTGAATCTGCTGCCATATGCTTCACTGAGAAGTTCCTAGCATTACTGTCCAACCAGTATAATTATTTTAAAAAATAGTAACATGGTCAATGAAGACATTTGACCTCTTAGGGTTTTATTACCTCTGTGAAATGCTTGACATAGTAACATTGATGATTTTCACTCAAGTACTTGTATAAGAACAATGTCTTAGGATTTACAAGTGTGATAGTTAACTTTATTTGTCCACTTAACTGGGCTAAAGGATGCCCCAACAGCTGGTAAATATTATTTCTGGGTGTATCTGTGAGGGTGTTTCTGGAAGAGATCAGCATTTGAGTCAGTGGACTGAGTAAAGAAGAGCCACTTTCACCAATGTGGGTGGGCACTGGATTCGTTGAGGGCCCAAACAGGACAAAAAGTAGGAGGAAGGGTGAATTCTCTCTCTTCTTGTGCTGGGGCATGCATCTCCTGCCTTCAGACATCGTAGTTCCTGGTTCTTGGGTCTTTGGTCTCTGGGACTTATCCCATCAGCTCCTCTGGTTTTCAGGCCTTTGGACACAGACTGAATTATATCATCAGCTTTTCTGGTTCTCCAGCTTATAGACGGCAGATGATAAAACTTCTCAGACTCCGCAATCAGGTTATCTAATTTCCATAATAAATCTTCTCATATTCGATTGGTCCTGTTTCTCTGGAGAACCTGGTTAATACAAGTATAATTTTCTTCAGTTATTTTCATAGAACTGAACATTAAATATCACAGTATTCCCATTTCCAAGGACTGAGAAACTGAGGGAAAAGAGGAAAGATACAAGATGATCTAGTAGAATTAAAAAAAACTCAGAAATTTTATTGATATTTTTAAGTCCCTTAGAGTAGAATAAATTTTATGGTGTCATTATATGTGCAAAACATATCTTATCTTTAAAGATAAGCATCATATTAGTACTGATCTACATTTCCTTTTGAATGGAAAGCCCAGTGGCCAAAGTACACTGTAGTACACTGAACCAAAGCCCTGATAAGAGTAACTGGCTTAGTCACAGGGCCACATTTTTAATCCACAGTTCATGGCAGGCATGCATTTGTCGGTTGGTGACTAATGTATGCGACCCACTACATTGCTCAGTTGAATCAGTACCCGCTTGTGTCCAGGACTGCCCTTTGCTTTGAAATACTGCGATGCACACACTACATAATATATCTAACATCCCTTATTTCTGTTATGTCATCCAATGTAACCAATTGTTACTATGAATGTCTTTACAAAGAAATACCTAGTAGAGACCTATTAGAAAAAAAACCCAAACTAATATTAATACACATTTTTTTCTGTTCCTGAGCCTCATATCCTTTGATCTAGCATCGTTTAATCCACCTTGTCACCAGTATATGTGAAACATGCATGAACAATGTATAGTGACCTGGATTACAGAGGACGTGGTAACAGTGATTGCTTTCAGTTTACTGATATTTTCTTTACTCTGCTTTCTCTGGAAAGATCATATGTAGTATAATGGATAAAATACAAAATTAAAATATTATGTTTATAAATACAGTCAAAGCCAAAAAGCAAACTTCATTGATATGATAGTGCAATCTGCATATTTCTGCACATTAAGCAGAGCATTTCCATTCTGGGACTAATAGACTTTCTGGCAGTTTGAGTGAGTCAGTCTACATACACACTTGCTGAATTACACCAAAGTGACAAAATATTGACCACGTCTTCTGCGTGAGTCCTTCGTTCTTTCAAATATTTACTGAATGCCAGGACTGCTCTAGTGCTGGGGAGACAGTAGTGTACAAAATAGCTAAGGTCTCTGCCTGAAGGTGCTTACATAAGCATAGCAGGGGGACATGGAAATAGGACAAATAAATACATACAAATAATATTGTGGATAGTGACGAGTGCCAAGAATGAATAAGTGAAGGCTGTGTTGCAGAATCGCGAGGGGACTTCCTTTAGATAGAAGGAGCTGCAGGTGTAAAGTGATAGCAGAGATGCAGTTTCTGCCCTCATGTTGCTGACAGCCCAGGGGATGGCTGAGATGTGTACACTGAGAGCCATTACTTACCTGTGTGCTATTTCTCAAACAGAGTTTTGCTGAATCCTCACTTTGTGAGAAAGATGTTAATAGGTATTTTATGAAAATTATCCAAAGTTCTGTGGTCAGATATATCTGGAAAGCACTGTGTAGCTGTTTAGCTCCTCTTGGAATTTACAATGCATGGGAGCACAATGCACTGTGGGCTCTGGGAAGCTTGAAAGTAAGAGTATATAAATTTGCTTAATCTTATATTTCAAAAACATTTTTGACCTTGGATCCTAATTCTAGTCCAGTCAGTGCTTTACCAGACAAAGAATTTGAATGACATAAAAGAGATAAAGGCACATAATAATCATAAGGCTTTGCAGCCTGAATGAACCAGTGTGTTTTGTGAATGAAAATAATAGTTTTGGAAAATGTAGACATCATCACTGATGGCATCATTGTCCAATGATCCCCAGAAATATTTTCCTAGTGGTAATGTGTTTTGGAATAGTGTGTAATTCTAGTTATTAGGGATATGAACATATATTAATCTCATAAAAATGAAAAAGAACGGTTTTGTTTCTGCTTTGGCTGCTTTCAGATTATCATAAAGATACTGTTTGTTAGTGATATGTTACAAATAAGTCCAGCCCATGAAAGTCTTCTTTCGATTTTTGGCAAGGTCAATTATTGAAGATCTTTATTAGTCAGTTGACACCCACATATATACTTGGTATTATGAGATAATTTACGAAGTTGTCAGCAGAGTTTAAAGAAATTAACAAGAGGTTGAAATACATGAAGGAAAGTAAGAAGAGGGTTCTTTCTGTGCTTTGTCCCAAGCCCAAGTGGACGGTCATTTGGAAAGGGTTGCCTTAGATAAACAGTGCTCTACCCTATAGGGCAGCCACCAACTCATAGACAGCTGGAGGACAGAGGATTGGGGGGATAAATACCTTGACTCATGCTCCTCTGCTTTCACATTGCCTACCTGAGCCACCAAATGGCTAAAAACAGCTAGAAGCAAAAGGGGAGAGGGGCTTGCTGATGAATTTCATATAGGTTACCCTTTGGGGCCAGAACAAGGTGAAGAAGGGTATTGATTTATTGTCGAGGGGAAAATAGACTATTTTTAGCATTGGTCCATTTTATGTTCCCCATGCTAGAAGTAGGTAGACTCCAGGTGAGACTCAATCCATCTATTTCCATCCTTTATTAAACATGAGAAGTGCCCCCAGCCTCTGATAAAACCAGCCTGGCTGCAGTAAAACCTTTGTGTTTAGGTTAATGCAGATGCCACGAAGAAAGAGTCTGGTACAACCTGTGTGGTAACTATGAAATCATTATATTACAACACATGTTAGACGTCCATTACCACTGCATAAGTGGAGTCCATGCCCCGCTATGTTTCTTTAAACTAAAGGTAGGAGCTACTCTGCCTCCATCGTGCATTGAAGGGCAACTTGTGAACACGGTGTTCTGAATAATCACTCAGAACCATTTGGTCTCTACTCAGTTCCTCTTGCTATTACTCCTTAACTCTTGTAGTTACGTGCTCTGTTGTGCTCTGCACAAATTCCCTGGTATCCTTTTTACTGTTTCTTTGTGTGAATCCTGTGGCTTCTGTGTCCTTTATTCTTATGGATTTCACCTGCACTCCCATTTGGATGACTGCCCTTGCATACTGGAACCACTGGTCAGCACTGTCTTAGTCAGCTCAGACTGCCATAAAGAAATACCATGGACTGATGCCTTAAACAACAGAAACTTATTTTCTCACAGTTTTGGAGACTAGAAGTCCCAGCTCAAGGTGCTATGCAGCATGGTCAGTTTCTGGGGAAGGTCGTCTTCCAGTCTTGTAGATGGCTGCCTTCTCTCTGTGTCCTCACATGTAGGGGTTGGTTGCTTGGGGGAGGAGGGAGGGAGGGTCGGGGGGGAGAGAGAGAGAGAGAGAGAGAGAGAGAGAGAGAGAGAGAGAGAGAGAGAGAGAGAGAGAGAGATCTCTGCTTATCTGCTGTTTCTTCTTGTGAGGGCACAAATCCCATCATGGGGCTCTACCATCATGACCTCATTTAATCCTAATTACCTCTTAAAGGCCCCAGTTCCAAATACTATTCCTTTGGGGGTTAGGCCTTCAATATGTGAATTTTGGTGGATAGAATTCAATCCATAGCAAGAACTGAGGTGCAAGTACCTGGGAGCTCATATGCCCCTGGGGCAGTCTTTAGCCAATGATGGAGTTGTGCCAGTTTCAAGTCTCACCTCTCTTGCTTTATGTCAGGACAAAAAGTGAGGCATGATTTACACTTCATAGGAATAACAGATGTTATGTGAAAGAGATTACGAGACTGAGAATGAGTATGTCCAAAATATAGGATACTTATTGGATGACATGCCTGGTACCTTGGCATAGTGTGTGTTGGTAGGTGGGGAGGACATGTCTTTGAATATTTGGTTACTGGGGTGGCAAAGGCACAAGGAAGGAGAAAGGAAAAAAAAAGAAAGGAAGAAAAGTAGAAGTCAAGCTTTAAATCTCAGCTTCCTCACAATAGTTCCCAGAGGTGGGATATAGTTAGAGATTCTCTCTGAGATGAAAGTGATATGGATTAAATGTGTCTCTCAAAGATTAATGTGTTAGAAATGAATCCCCGCTGTAACAGTATTCGGGGTGGGAAATCCTATTACGGTCATTGACAGGTGGAACCTTTAGGAAGGAATTAGATTGTGAAGACCATGCCCTAGTAAATGGATTAATCCATTGATGGTTTAATGGGGGTCATGGGCGTGGTTCTGAGGGCTTTAAAAGGAGAGTGAGTAGTTAGCTTTCTCTTGCTCAGTCATTTCACCACGTGACACCCTGTGTCACTATTCAGTCACCACCAACAAGAAGGCACTCACTTGGTGTGTTACCTGGACTTTGGACTTTCCAGCCTCTGAAACTGTAAGAAATAAATTTCATTTTCTTATAAATCACCCAGCTTGCAGTATTTTCTTATAAGCAACAGAAATGGACTAATACCCAAGGCTTTATATATCTCTGAATAGTGATTATTGACTCACAAAATAAAGCCCTGATGCTATGGTTTGAACGTGTCATCTCCAAAATTCATACTATAACTTAATGCTCATTGTGGTGGCATTAAAAGGTAGGAGCTTTTGGCAAACGATTAGGTTATCAGGGCTCTGTCTTGTAAAAGGACTGACAGGAACTAGCTTAGGCCCTCTTTCTGTCCTTTCCCTTCCTACCATGTGAGGATGAAGCAAAGAGAGCCCTCAGTGGAGAACAAACTTGCTGGCCTCTTGACCTTGTACTTTCCAGCCTTTAGAACTGTGAGAATTACATTTCTATTATTTATAAATTATCCAGTCTCAGATGTGTTGTTATAGCAGCCCAAATGGACTAAGGCACATGGTAGTGTTCCCTAGTTCAAGGAAAGCATTTTAGAATGAAAGAAAGTCATCTTAGGGTTATTTTTCCATTCACAGAATTATCTGTATAAATAATTATATCCAACTGAAATCCTAATGCATATGCTTAATAACAATAATTTTACATGTTGGTTTGGTACCTTTCTGGAGCTGTAGTACTGATTGATTTATTGATGAATCACAGACACAATTTTTACATATATATTATATGTATTTAAAACATGTTAAGAGTCAATAAAATTTACATTTTTATTCATACTAGGCCTATTGAATGTACCAGGGTTCTTCAAAACATTTATGAAAAAATAGAATTAAAAGGTAATATAAATCATTCCATGAACTTTTTGAAGTACCCTCGTATGTAGTCTAAGATGTACTTAGAATCTTTGACATTCGCTAATTTGTACATGAAAACTTGCCTTTAAAAAAAAAGTTTGTAAATACTCTCATCACTGGTATTGCAACTGCATCAAAAATCAATTTTTATATATGCATTGTACACACTCCAGACTTCACAAGGTAAATATTGACTGAAGTCAAATTTCTTCATCATTCTCGAAAGTAACACCATCATCACTTTGGATTCTCAGGCTTATAACTTTTGAAAATGGCTATTTCCTCCTATTGGAAGATGCTCCACTATCCATCATGTACCTGGAAACTTCTGCAGTAAACCTTTACCACCTCCCTATCAGATATTCCCAACTCTTATCACCAAGTGCCTTATTTAGCACCAATTCTCCATCATCTAACATTGCTGTGTTCATTGTAGACACTTTGCAAAAACTTGATTGAATGGTGAATTGTTCTGTTAATTAAATGATTCTCTAAGAGATCAAAATTAACTTTTGACCAATCTATTCTTTATAGATTTCCTGCTTCCAGCTCTGAAATAATTTGTCCTACAGGATTATGAAAACAATCTTTATTTATTTATATTTTTGGCAAGTAGAACTTCCACCNAGAGAGAGAGAGAGAGAGAGAGAGAGAGAGAGAGAGAGAGAGAGAGAGAGAGAGATCTCTGCTTATCTGCTGTTTCTTCTTGTGAGGGCACAAATCCCATCATGGGGCTCTACCATCATGACCTCATTTAATCCTAATTACCTCTTAAAGGCCCCAGTTCCAAATACTATTCCTTTGGGGATTAGGCCTTCAATATGTGAATTTTGGTGGATAGAATTCAATCCATAGCAAGAACTGAGGTGCAAGTACCTGGGAGCTCATATGCCCCTGGGGCAGTCTTTAGCCAATGATGGAGTTGTGCCAGTTTCAAGTCTCACCTCTCTTGCTTTATGTCAGGACAAAAAGTGAGGCATGATTTACACTTCATAGGAATAACAGATGTTATGTGAAAGAGATTACGAGACTGAGAATGAGTATGTCCAAAATATAGGATACTTATTGGATGACATGCCTGGTACCTTGGCATAGTGTGTGTTGGTAGGTGGGGAGGACATGTCTTTGAATATTTGGTTACTGGGGTGGCAAAGGCTCAAGGAAGGAGAAAGGAAAAAAAAAAAGGAAGAAAAGTAGAAGTCAAGCTTTAAATCTCAGCTTCCTCACAATAGTTCCCAGAGGTGGGATATAGTTAGAGATTCTCTCTGAGATGAAAGTGATATGGATTAAATGTGTCTCTCAAAGATTAATGTGTTAGAAATGAATCCCCGCTGTAACAGTATTCGGGGTGGGAAATCCTATTACGGTCATTGACAGGTGGAACCTTTAGGAAGGAATTAGATTGTGAAGACCATGCCCTAGTAAATGGATTAATCCATTGATGGTTTAATGGGGGTCATGGGCGTGGTTCTGAGGGCTTTAAAAGGAGAGTGAGTAGTTAGCTTTCTCTTGCTCAGTCATTTCACCACGTGACACCCTGTGTCACTATTCAGTCACCACCAACAAGAAGGCACTCACTTGGTGTGTTACCTGGACTTTGGACTTTCCAGCCTCTGAAACTGTAAGAAATAAATTTCATTTTCTTATAAATCACCCAGCTTGCAGTATTTTCTTATAAGCAACAGAAATGGACTAATACCCAAGGCTTTATATATCTCTGAATAGTGATTATTGACTCACAAAATAAAGCCCTGATGCTATGGTTTGAACGTGTCATCTCCAAAATTCATACTATAACTTAATGCTCATTGTGGTGGCATTAAAAGGTAGGAGCTTTTGGCAAACGATTAGGTTATCAGGGCTCTGTCTTGTAAAAGGACTGACAGGAACTAGCTTAGGCCCTCTTTCTGTCCTTTCCCTTCCTACCATGTGAGGATGAAGCAAAGAGAGCCCTCAGTGGAGAACAAACTTGCTGGCCTCTTGACCTTGTACTTTCCAGCCTTTAGAACTGTGAGAATTACATTTCTATTATTTATAAATTATCCAGTCTCAGATGTGTTGTTATAGCAGCCCAAATGGACTAAGGCACATGGTAGTGTTCCCTAGTTCAAGGAAAGCATTTTAGAATGAAAGAAAGTCATCTTAGGGTTATTTTTCCATTCACAGAATTATCTGTATAAATAATTATATCCAACTGAAATCCTAATGCATATGCTTAATAACAATAATTTTACATGTTGGTTTGGTACCTTTCTGGAGCTGTAGTACTGATTGATTTATTGATGAATCACAGACACAATTTTTACATATATATTATATGTATTTAAAACATGTTAAGAGTCAATAAAATTTACATTTTTATTCATACTAGGCCTATTGAATGTACCAGGGTTCTTCAAAACATTTATGAAAAAATAGAATTAAAAGGTAATATAAATCATTCCATGAACTTTTTGAAGTACCCTCGTATGTAGTCTAAGATGTACTTAGAATCTTTGACATTCGCTAATTTGTACATGAAAACTTGCCTTTAAAAAAAAAGTTTGTAAATACTCTCATCACTGGTATTGCAACTGCATCAAAAATCAATTTTTATATATGCATTGTACACACTCCAGACTTCACAAGGTAAATATTGACTGAAGTCAAATTTCTTCATCATTCTCGAAAGTAACACCATCATCACTTTGGATTCTCAGGCTTATAACTTTTGAAAATGGCTATTTCCTCCTATTGGAAGATGCTCCACTATCCATCATGTACCTGGAAACTTCTGCAGTAAACCTTTACCACCTCCCTATCAGATATTCCCAACTCTTATCACCAAGTGCCTTATTTAGCACCAATTCTCCATCATCTAACATTGCTGTGTTCATTGTAGACACTTTGCAAAAACTTGATTGAATGGTGAATTGTTCTGTTAATTAAATGATTCTCTAAGAGATCAAAATTAACTTTTGACCAATCTATTCTTTATAGATTTCCTGCTTCCAGCTCTGAAATAATTTGTCCTACAGGATTGTGAAAACAATCTTTATTTATTTATATTTTTGGCAAGTAGAACTTCCACCTGACCAATCTATTCTTTATAGATTTCCTGCTTCCAGCTCTGAAATAATTTGTCCTACAGGATTATGAAAACAATCTTTATTTATTTATATTTTTGGCAAGTAGAACTTCCACCCGTCAGATTTTGCAAGTCTGGTCTCTAGGCTAAAGATTTGGAAGCTATTGTATGTATGAGGGTACTTCAAAAAGTTCATGGAAAGATTTGTTTTATTGCTTAATTCTACTTTTCTACAAACTTTTTGAAGTACCCTTTTATATTCTTTTTTCCCTGCGGTATTAAAATTAGTAGCTTTTAAACTATTGGAAAGAGAAGTCAATTGAAGGAAATTTTCAGCTTATCCAGTGATTAATATAACAGCAGGCATATTACTTTACTACTTTGTCAATCAGTTTCTATAACATGGAAATAATATTTGCTCTTTTGCTTTTCATAGTGGTGCTGTGTAGATTAAAGAGGAAACATTGTTCACGGATTTGATCTCTGAGAATCAAAGCTGCCATGACAGTGTAGCTCCCACATGGAGCTATTTTAGGCTTGAAATAGTTCAGCCCAATCCTTAGCTACCTAATGCCCTGACACTTTAAAAAGCCACCCTGCCTCTGCTGCCAGTGGAAAGAGTTGGTCAAAGCTCTTACATTTAAAATGACCACTAGGTAGGAGTAGGGAGTTTCTATATAACCTACATGAAGCACTTCTTACTTTACCTTCAGCAGAGGACTATAAATGTCACAGGAAGAGCCAGAATTGCCAGCCATTTCACTGTTAAGCAGTAAAGGACAGAGCTAGGATTTTTCTTACAGTTACTGATGCGGAGTCTACTAACATAGGATATTCCTGTGTTCAGTCAAAAGCTAGCTCAGTGTAAAGTCGTTTCGTTTGAAGTTTCTGCTCTTACATTGGACAGAAAAGTGTTGGTGTAAAAGTGAAGGTAGAATAAAAATTCATTAATGGAAGGCAGCAACAGAAACCAAAAATGGCAAGAGGGGCATAGAAATAAGATATTGATTATAAAGGTGAACTGAGAAATGCAAGAATTGGTCAAGAACTGTGAAGGATTGGAGATCTTACAGAAATTGTGAGTTAGAAAGTTAGCCTGCCACAGTTTCATGGATGCTGGCAGAAGACACAGACTCGTGGGTTGAAGACAAAGGACTGTTACTCACAGCACAGCACAGTAGGTAGTGTGAGCTTCAGGTGTGCACCAGTTCCCTTTGCCCAGCAGTCCCACAGGGCTGATGCTTAGGGATCCAGGTGGTGCTCTGAACACAGTGCGTGTGTGTGTCATAGCTGAAGAACTCTGAGCTTAGGAAAACCCCCATCTTTTGACGGGAGGAAAGCAAAGCCGTCTTATTTCAGCCCTAGAGAAAGATATTATCTTCGTTTTTCTGGGCAGGAAACAAATCCGCCCTCTGCCCTGGATAAAGTCCCTTTCTCTAACTTCCATGGCTGATTGCTCTTCCCACATCCTTGAAAAGATAGTCCAGAATATATGTATCTATATTTTAGAAAAGTGCCCTGTATGATATACAAGTTTTCTATAAGTGACTTTATTTTTTTATTTTATTTTTT
>NW_007748288.1:0-400 GCF_000696425.1 Galeopterus variegatus
CAGAAATTTACTTCTCACGGTATTGGAGACTGAAGTCCAAGACCAAGGTGCCAGCCGATTCGGTTCCTGGTGAGGGCCTTTTTCCTGGCTTGCAGACACAGGTCATCTCTGGCTGTGTGCTCACATGACCTCTTCTTTGGGTGCTAGCTGAGAGAGAGAATGCTGTGCTCTGTTTTCCTTTTCTTTTTTTTTTTTTTCTGACGGGCAAGGGTACCGGAACCCTTGGCTTGGTGTCGCCCGCACCGCGCTCAGCCAGCAAGTGCACCAGCCATCCCTATATAGGATCTGAACCTGCGGCCTTGGAGCTCCCAGCGCCGCACTCTCCCGAGTGAGCCACAGGGTCGGCCCTGTCTTCCTTTGCTTATGAAGACACTAATTATGGGGATGCCACCTTTATGAT
>NW_007748288.1:1132-1594 GCF_000696425.1 Galeopterus variegatus
GGTCCTCCTGAGCAGCTGTTGGCTCCTCGGCATCATACCTGGTTTGGCCAGCAGGCAAGACATGTTATTTTTCTAGATGAGACTAATGCAATTTTAGTCTGGGAACCAGAAAGACATTGCATCATCGTAAAGCCCTATGAGAGGTGGAGACACACTGTTAAGGCGTGTACTGTGACCTATTAAACATTTTCAGAGCTCCCAGACAAAAATCAATGCTTGGGCAAACACAGAACTGAACCAAGATCTTGCTTTTACTTTTTTCTCTCTTCAAAAGACTAGATAAGCTCCGAATTGCATAGGTTTTTCTTCGTGGCACTTATTTTAGTGATGAGAAAATTGCTTTTCTTCTGCTCCTCCCCACATTTACAAACCTTTACCAGCCTCTTCTGGGTTAAATGTAGTTTCTAGGTAAGACATTGACAAGAAGCAGGGTAACAAATTCCACAGGAAGGGCCAGATGGA
>NW_007748288.1:3192-4327 GCF_000696425.1 Galeopterus variegatus
GGAACTAAAGCCACTTAGGTCATTGCTGAAATTCAGCCTAAAAACAATATACTCAGGTTAGTTAGTATTACAATGCCTCAGTCCCCTAAAATTTTTCTTTTCAGGATAATTCCCTTGGCAAATAGTGATAAAGAGTAGCAGTCTATATGCTGAAACACAAAATAAAATGTCAGTTGATGTATGGGGCCATGGTACTAGCTGACCTTAAAAGTCTTCAGGCAGATTGTGTCCTAATCTTACTGTAGATGTCACTGTTGAGGGTCAGGCCATACAAGATTATACAAACAAAAGGGACACCCACAAAGGGATCCAACTCAGTTCCATAAACTGGGTGCCCCTATTGAAGAGCCAAATAACCAGCTCCAGCTGGTGGTGAGTAGGGCTAGACCAGGGCAGACAAACTATAGTCCTTGGGCAAAGTCTGGCTCCTGAACTGATTTTGTAAATAAAGTTTTATTGGAACACAGCCACACTTATTTGTTTATGTTTTGTTTGCCTTTGTGCTACAATGTCAGAGTTGAGTGGTTGTGAAAAAGGCTGTATAGTCTGTAAAACTAAAAATATTTATTATCTCGCCCTTTATAGAAAAAGTTTGCTGACTTCTAGACAATGAATGTGCAGGTGAGCTTGGACTTGTGAGCACAGCCAAAAGCCCTGGGTATATTCCCTGCTGATGAGACACAAGAAGAGAAAGATAATAGGAATCTTTGGATAACTGTGTCCAAAAACATGCTCTCAGGGGCCTGGCTCTAGCTGAAGGGGAGTAACAGTGTTAGGAATTTAATCATCAGGGATCTGTAAACCATGTGTGTATAGTATATCAATTTTAGTTGGGGTCTGTAGATCCTCAGAGACCTGGCTCACTACTCAGTTGGCTGCTCTCTCTGCCAACCTCCGTGATGTTTGAATAAAGCCAAGACAGAGTGAGCCCTTGTTAGAAGACTATTGTGAGTGATGTCCCTGAGACATTGGAGGCCTCTCTTGGATGCTTAAGTGACTTGAAAGGCAGTCCTCAAGGGATGGTGGAGAATGCAGTGACAGCTATGAAAAAGGTTCTCATAGGCATGGAGGAGGCTCTTGAACCAGAAACCCAAACTAGATCTCATGGGAACCTCAGAGATCTTCTAGGCCAAAA
>NW_007748288.1:5559-7262 GCF_000696425.1 Galeopterus variegatus
AAAGAAAGGAAGCCCATCCCAAGAACATAGCCAGGGTCTGCATAAGAATTCTTCCAGATCAAAATTAGCATCCAAAGTCAGGGTCACTAAGTAGAAATAAGGGCAACCTTGGGAAGGGTAGGCATTCTATTCTAAATGCTGGGACAGTATAGACAGGCTGAGATCATAACAACAATGGGAGGTATATTAGATTAGATTTCTCATGCTGATAACATACCAGATCTCCTATAATAATGATTGTAGTGCAGGCTCACAGGGTTCCAGAATGCCAGTATTGTTTTGTAGGTGACTGTGTAAAAGCCTAGAAGAAATGTATGTAAACTTGGTTTACATGATGACCACTATTGCTATAAATATGTAAAAGGATAACCAATTATAAACACAGAGTCCTCAGTCAAGGGGTTTTACAGTAGCTACAGAACTGCCTAGGAGTTGAGATGGCTGCATAATTGAGTGCCACATTCTGTTCAGGGAGAACCTAGGCATCCACAAATAAACAAAAGACCAGATCAGTAGAAGGCCTTAGCAGCATGGTGAAGCAAAAGGTAAAAACGTGGACTAAGGAAGACCTTAAGAAACAGGGTTTGGAGGTGACCCTCAGAATGTGGAGCTCTAACTCCAGATTTTCTCACCATAGGCCGATTTGAAAATCTGACCACCATTCTGGATCACGGGCCTGAATAAAAAAAAAAAAGAGAGAACATGTGTGCTCAGAAATGAAATCCTGAATAAATTGTTATGTTGAAAATCAGTCTAGTTTGTCTCTGGCATTTGTTCCAAGGCAGTTGAACAGATTTTATTGCATATGTGTGGGCACTGTATTCTGTAATAGGTACTGGGGGTATGAAGATGAATTGACACAGCCACTTCCCTCAAAGGCCTTCTCACAATAGGAGAAACCAACACATAAACAGATAAGTTTGATATAATTTAGCAAGATCCAGAAAGTTCATGGAGCACAGAGGAGAGTCACAGAGCTCAGCATAGAATGTTATGGAAGCTTCTGGNGCTTTGTTATTGCTAGTTTTTCATGTTAGTATGTCTCATCTCCCTCCCCACCCAATAAAACTGTAACCTTCTTGAAGGCAGGATGGAATCTTGCACACTTGGTTTTGGCATTCCCCAGCACCAACCCAAAGTTGCTGCTAAATAAAAACTGGTTTATTTGGCTGAATTGATGCATAAAGCAGACATGAGGTATGCTCTGACTTGCGGCAAGCTGGTCTTTTTCTTACCCCTGGAATACCAGGGTTTTGAGAGCAGCCTCCCTCTCTGAGTGGAAGCAGGGAAAAAGTTGCCAATAAACCTGACTTTCTTGTTGAAAAATGTGTGGGTGTTGATTAGCAGCTTCTCGTTAGTGTTTCCTGATAGTCTGAGACATGGTGCCAGAGGGCATTTGGAAAAGGATGTGGAATAGAAACCTTCACCCTCTGTGGCTCCCAGGTCTCTTGCAGCCCTCCAGCCATCCACTCCTCCACCATCTTGACCTTGTTTCCAGATACATTCATTCCTGCGGAGGAGGCCTGCCAGTCACATATGTGGCCCCATAAAGCACTCCTGCTCTCATGTGATTTGTCCTACTGCAAAGGCAATACAGGACTTTATTTTTCCTGTCTGATTTAAGTAGGACCCACAGAGATGGCTACTATTCCTTCTTGTGCTATGTTGGAGAGTTTTTAAGATTTGTGCTTTGTGAACTTGGA
>NW_007748288.1:8990-9490 GCF_000696425.1 Galeopterus variegatus
AGGCTCTCCCCACTTAATCCAAGGTGGAATTACAGCAAGTCAAGGGCAAAAGGGACTTCGGAGGCCAGGGCCTGCACAGAACTCTTGTAGATCATTCCTGAGCTTCCTTTGGACTTCTTCAGGTGACCTGGAGTGCCCTGCCCCATGAAGCAACCTGTTCCTTGGTTGTGATTGAGAAAAAGTTTGTCGGTATCTTCAGCCACGCATTACCTCTCTGTAATTTTCTGCTGTGGTTTTGCCTTCTAGAACTATCCCTTCTTCAATCAATTAAAAGGTTCTTCAACCAATTAAAAGCTACTCTTGTGACTCCCTGTTTCTTTTCTCTAGGTACAAATGTCACGTTTTTTCAATTATTTCTTATATATTGAAGCTTCCAGACCTCTCATCTGCCTGGTCATCAGGCTCTGACATGCTGCAGTTTGGTAATGTCCTTTCCCTAGTCTTCTCTGCTATGGTCTGACCAAGCCTGGTTCTGAACATCTATACTGTTGGTTATAGTT
>NW_007748288.1:11122-11950 GCF_000696425.1 Galeopterus variegatus
CTACTCGTTGTTAGATAATAGATTATTGTGGTTACATCAAGTCATGATTGAGTAATTACAACGTCCCATTCAAGATTAAAAAGTCAGAACTCCAAGTTTGATTTGGCATTAAATCCTCCCTCCCTGGCTCAGGTCTCTTTTAGACTGAAATGCTGCAGTGGGGAGGTAGGATAGAGGGGAGTGGAACTGCTCCTCTCTCCCTGCTCACCCCCTCCTCCATTTGTGAACTGCCATTTTGCTGCAGCCACTGTTGAAGCTGAGAGAGGAAGGAGAAGCCAGGAAGCTGACAGCTTCGACTTGACAGACTGACATTGCTCTTTCTGGGCCTCGCTTTAAGATGATGAAAGCCGGGGCCCAGCTGGCATTCCCTGGATAGACATGGAAGACAAATAAGAACAATTCTTTTCTTTGTAAGGTATTCTGTCCCTTTGAGAGGAGGTTCCCATGGCTGGAGACCTCTCTCTTACAGTTCTCTTAACCTCTGGCTGATATGTCTCCATAAAGGGTGGTGGCTCAGGGCTATTCCTTCACTAGACATCTGACAGAACACCTCCAGCCTCTTTCTGCTGAGATCACATTGCAATACTTACTAGTCAGGACCCAAGTCAGCTCCATATTCACTCTCTCTCTTTCATGGCCACTTCTGACCTACAGACCATACGCTTGCAGCTCTTGCCCCAAGGCAACAACATCTACTGACTTGGCTACCTATGCACGTAATGGCCCTTCCCTCTCCCCTAGATGGCTCCAGGCTGGAGACAAATCCCGACCCACAGCCTGCTTTAGCTTTCCTGGGTGTGAGTGAGGTCCCCTGTGTCTACACTACAG
>NW_007748289.1:0-295 GCF_000696425.1 Galeopterus variegatus
GGGTGAGGGAAAATAAAGAGAAAGTGGTCAATGGGTACAAAGTTACAATTAGATAGAAGACATAAGTTGTAGTATTTTCTTTCATTGTAGGGTAAATGCAAATAGCAATAATAAATTGCATATGGGTTAGTCAACTGATACAAAGTAAAAGATAGGAAAGGTAAGTTCTGGTTTTCTATTACATGGTAGCGTGACTACAGCTAAATATACTGCATTGTTCATTTTACACCACCTAGAAAACAGAGTCTTGAATGTTATCACCACAAATAAATTGTTTAAGTGATAAATATGCTAA
>NW_007748289.1:5874-6124 GCF_000696425.1 Galeopterus variegatus
ATAAATTTACATATAGTATATTCTCTCAGTTGTGACAACATAAATAAATCTGGAGAATATTGTGTTAAGTGAGATAAACGAAGTACAGAAAGACAAATGATGCATAATCTCACTCATATTGGAATCTTAGCACGTTATTTCTATATATGTAGAAAGTAAAATAGTGGTTATGAGAGGCTGGGAAGAGCGGGGTGAGGGAAAATAAAGAGAAAGTGGTCAATGGGTACAAAGTTACAATTAGATAGAAGAC
>NW_007748289.1:11736-11950 GCF_000696425.1 Galeopterus variegatus
ACAAAAACTTGATCTTAGCAAACATTCCTTCTTACAGCAATTTCTCAGTATCTCTACATAAGAATCAGTAACTAGTCTGCCCCTGAGCCAGCAACCTTGCTGTGCCACAAACCTTTATCTTACACCAGAGACTTTATAGACTGAGGAAAATTACCAGTCCTCTGCAAGGTCAATAATTGAAACTGCTAGGCTTTGGAAAAGCAGGCCCTGTGAA
>NW_007748290.1:0-466 GCF_000696425.1 Galeopterus variegatus
TTAGAGACTCTGGTTCATATCTCAGCTCTACCACTTATTGTCTGTGTGATCTTAACATTTTGAAATCTAAGACTCCTTATTGCAAAATCAGGACAATACAACAAAAAGCGTACCTGTCTCATAGGTTTCTTTTGAGAATTAAATGTAATAATTTACATAATACTTCTAGAAGCCAGGCTGGCACTTCATAAGTATTCAGGAAGTGATAGCTACTTTTATAACATTTATTGTTGTTGTTGTTATTTTAATCATCAGTGACAACTCTACCTGTTTATAGATAGAGGAGGGTTGATTACAGGCCTGTAACTGTCTAGTGTCTAGAACTTTTGCTGCATGTAATTGTGCAGTGTCTAGAACTTTTGCTCCGTCAAAATTTTGCCCACTTGAGCACTGAGGAAAATTTTGAAGTCAATATTAATTAATAGTTTTTTCAATTTGCTGACATGAGGGATTATTTGAATGAAGT
>NW_007748290.1:5505-8408 GCF_000696425.1 Galeopterus variegatus
TCGTAGTCTCAAATTTGTTTATCAGCTTGCTAAAGACTGTAGAATAGGATGTAGTGACCTGTTTGCATGTTGGAAAGCTGGTTTCGCGTTAGAAACAAATTCAACTGCAGGTGGTGCTACATTCCACAGTTGGGCTTCTCTGTCTTCTCAGGCATCTTTTCCACGAGCATGTACTGCAGAAGTTGCTACTCTACGTGTTTCAGTAATCACAGTTCAATGAAAGCATCGTAGTGATCATGAGAGATGTGCAGGATGTTTTCATGCTAGGACCATAAAAAACAAAGGCTTAACTGCAGCCATCAATCCATTTCCACTTTTCTGAATCTTTGAATTCCCTTAGTCTTTTCAGTTTGTCATAAAAGTCAGGTTTATAGATATTTCTCTTCATAATTTATAATTTAGCATTTAACACTTCAATTATCTCTGCTAATTACATATTATATACTCTCCTCAATTTATTCGATCACAAAGATACTCTTAGTTACTGCCTGTTTTCTTAAAAAAGTAATTGTCAGTGTTTTGGCCGTTGTATGAAAACCAAGCTCTTGGCTTTTGAGATTATTCATAAACTACTTCCTATCACATCCATTGAGAAAGGACCCAGACACCAGAAGTCCTTTGTTGTGAATGGCCAATGATTTTCATATCTTCTCATGGGTCTTTGACGGACCACGCAGCCCACTTTAACTAACCCACCATGTGACTTACTGCAATATATTCAAGTACTAATGGAATGTTCATCATTTCACTTTTTACCTTTCAGGCTTATTTTGAAACAATTATAGACTCACAAGAAGTTGGAGGAATGGTCGGTCCTGTTTTCCTTTCACCCAAATTCACCCAAAAGTGACATATATCTGTAGAACAATACTGAACCCAGGAAAATGACATTGGGACTATGTGTGTATTTTAAAGATGTACTATGAAACATACTTAGTTAATCTTGCATCTGTGTATCTTTCCTCCCAAACTGAACATTCCTTTCTCAGTAATACAAACTCATTCATATGATCTATTTTATAATACACTAACAACAGTCTCAGAAAAATAATATCAAGAAAATACCTCCAGAATACTAGCTGAGTAGAGTTTTACAATTTTTTTCCCTGTTCTTTTTGTCCATCGATATAGTCTATTAAAGGAGTAGAGTCAAATCGCAGTGTATTAAAAATCACATGGCATCCTTCTCTCTGTGTGGTTTTATCCTCTATCCCATATATATTTTTTCTCCTTTGTCTCACTTTGCTTTACTTTTTAGAAATTGCATTTGCTCTTTTTACCTAAACATTTTATTATGTACATTGTCAAAGAGAGAAAAGTTGAGAGAATTTTCCAGTGAAAACTAGATTCTTCAACTAACGCTTTACTGTATTTAGTTTATCACATATCTCTTCATCTATTCATTCCTCCATCCATCCATCAATTTATCATATTTTTTGTTGTTGCACAAAAAAAGCAATCAGCACAATTAATTGATAAAGCATTTCAGTATGCATATGCAGATTGCTTTTTAGAATATGAATTTGGTTTTATAATTAGGTATAATATTTACATGGTTTCAAAAACAATCCAGAGAAGTCTAGCTTCTATAGCTTTTTCATAGATTCCCATTACAGAATTTTATGACCTTTTCATTCCTTTCATTTGACTATAAGCAGATAGATATGTCTTTTCTATGCATTCCCATTTCCCTCTGTTCTTCCCTGGTCCACACTGAGTGTAGGAGCCAGTGACACGAGCAGCAACTACAAGATGCTCAGTCAACCATTCCATGATTGTTTATCCGGTGCCTCCCATGCTTCCAGGTCTGGAAGATTCGATGTTGTTTAAAATACATTGTTTTAGGACTTGCCTTATGCTCACCCAAATACACACGCCCACATCCCCCTCCCTGCCCCCTCCAATTTTAAGTAGACTCGGTTCCTGGGTAAACAAATTTTGGTGGTGGGAATGGAGTGGTAGGAATGTTTCAGCGTTAATTAATGAGTGCAATGAAACCTAATTTCCGGACAACTTACCAACTAGGCAAGAATTATATTTGTGATGAATTTACCCAAGAGGATTATAAATCTCCCATGGCTTCTTTTTGCCAAGACCAGCCAGTGGCTAAGGAGCATTAATTGTTTACAAACTACTACAGAACGGAGCCAAACCAAAAAGCTTGGAGTTATGTAGTGTGATAACTACAGCAACATTGTCTGTGTGTTTTCTAATCAATAGAAATGTGTCCTCAGATTTCTCATTTATTCCAGGAGCAAACGCAAATCTCCCCTACAAGTGGCTGTACAGCGATCACAGGTAAGGAATTCAAGGAGGGGCCAGATGAGCCCAAGAGTCACATGTTTACAGGGAAAAGACAATATAAGTATTCCCATGACAGTAGTTTCCTCTGATTAAATTTGATGAATCTGTTTTTTGTTTAGTATCTACAAAACTGAAAAGGTTGTTACTTGTGTGTTCCCTCAATGCCATCTGAATGACCCACCCAGTCCTCGAGCTCAATCCCCCAGCATTGGCCAATCCTAATTTTCAGGAATCACGGTAACAGAAGGAAACCTTCCAATTCCATGGCCTGTAGGAGTAAATTCTTGTCAAGTACCTTAAAAAATTCTTGGTAGTTGTAGTAGATTGGATTATGCCCCCCGCCCCAAACTCCCTGAAGCTTGAATTGTGTCCTCCAAGTTTTATGTATTAGAAACTTCGCCACCACTGTGACTGTTTAGAGGGTGGGGAATCCTATTATGGTAATTGAAAGGTGGAGCCTTGAAAAGATGATTGGATTGTAGGACCGTGCAGTCGTGAATGGATTAAAATTGATGATTAGGGGCATGGTTGTGAGGGTTTTGAAAGAGGAGGAGAGTCTGTTGCTCTTTCTGCTTCCACCATCTTCCAATGTGAGACCC
>NW_007748290.1:9986-10700 GCF_000696425.1 Galeopterus variegatus
TCTAGAAAGTGTCCTCAGCGTCTCTGTGGTGGCCCATTTCTGCATACATTTCAGCGAGGTCGGCATAAGCCGTTTTAGATGAGGCTTTATTTTCAAAGTATTTTGAAATTCATTTATAGCTAATCAAACCAATCTGTCCACATTTTCTCTCTCCTGCCCTCTAGACTGCCTGTGTGCAGCTTTCTTTATTTGGATCATCTTGTCCTTGTGGCAAAGCCCCATCTGGTGATGCACGAAAGTACAGGTGGGTGTTGCCCACAAGGCCATATTTAAGAGCTGAGCAGCTGTATCTAGAGAGCCTTTTCTTTGGTAAAACATGGATGCGTATTGAAAGGCATAAGTCTGTGAGGACTTGTCGGTCAGAGCTTCTTTAATGAACTTTTCTCCTTCAGCTTCTTGTCCTACTTCCTGAGGCTTCAGCGCAAGGAGAACCTCAATATATGCATCTTCTGGTTTTAGCCCGATGGCCTGTCTTAGGAGGTACAGAGTTGACGTGTATAAACCATCCAGTCGATAAGCAGTACTTGCATACCCAGTGCTGAATTCAGCATTTTTAGGGTCCGCTTCCAGAGCCTTTTCAAAGCAGGCCTTGGCCTCTTCGTAATTCTTTTTTGCACACTTCAGCAAAGCCCATCCTTCCTCACAGTCCATCTCAGGACACTCCATTCTATAGCAGAAGGGACTTGCCAACGTCTCGCAAGTGCTCTCCACCTT
>NW_007748290.1:11115-11949 GCF_000696425.1 Galeopterus variegatus
ATGTTATGGTACCTGCTAGTTTTAAGCCCAAATTTAAAACGACGCACCGATTAGCCAGTATGAAGCGGTGATGTGGAAATTTTCTCCACTGTGGATCTTAGGGTAGAGAATCTCCTGTAGCAGCTGAATACGTTCAGCAACTTGACCCTGACCCAACCTGCTTTACATCGGGGAGGATGATAGTGGCGGCGCAGGTCGGAGGGAGAAAAGACGACGCTTTCAAATTAGGGAAGCGACCCGGAGTTCTGTGGTTGGCACTCCAGTTTGGGTCAAACTTGTAAGGAAAACACCAGATCAAGAGTTTAATTATCGGATTCAAAGATGGCGACGGGTCTGGAGTGGCCGTGCCATGAGACAGCATGACCCTGAGAAGTGTGCGCTGTGATACCAGAGTACTATTTGCATTTCCAAGAGCAACAAAAAACGAATAAATCTTTGAACAACGAACCTACAACGATAAACAAGCAACAACAGGTTCGAGGTTTTAGGGCTGACACAAAAGAAGACTCCTGAGAGCGCCCAAGCCCTGCTGCAGGTTCGAGTGAGCAGCCCAAGACAATAAAGGCCAAGTAAGTCAGCAGAGACGACACAGAAATGGAGTGGAAGGCGCTGGACCGGACCAACTCTGCGAGCTCTGTGAGTCACCCTCAGTCCAGCCCCACTTGTGGGGCAAAGCACGACTGCTCCCCGCCCGCCTGGCTCCCGCCTACCACACCAGGCTAGGCGGCCGCAACAGAGCTGCCTCCATTTTCTCGGGTGGGGGCGGAGACGGACGGCTTAGAGCAGGCAGGCCAGCCATCTCTGCTTGGTGCGGCTCCTCACTGAGACGTGCCA
>NW_007748291.1:0-1603 GCF_000696425.1 Galeopterus variegatus
AGAGAGAAGGAGGAAAAGAGGAATAACTGGGCAAAATGTATAGGAAACTTTGAAAAAATAAATAATAGTCAACTTCACCAAAACAAAGCCCCAGAGGATCTTTTCTACCTCCTCCCCACTCTACCTGGATAATTTCTCTCTCCAGTTGAACAAGAAGAGAAGTAATTCTCACTTTTTGGGCAAAGACTCTAATAGAGATTAAGCCCATGTCCTGGGTATCTCAAGGTATGGCTTCTCTTTTTGAAAACAGTGGATACTAGATGAAAAGAAGATCTTGGAGACAATAAAAGAGATCAGGCTATGGTGAAGACAAAACACCCTGTTATAATATATTACAAAATAAGTTCTCCTTGTTTACAAAATGTCTTCAGTCTCTTGTATCCACATCCAACCCTCTTTGTAAAACTTTTACTTAGCTGTATATAATAAGCTCATATTTTGGAAATATTGTCTAGCTTTTTACCTGATATTTCCTTCCCTTTATCTCTGATCATTCTCTTTCACGTAAGTAAGTTGTTCAATTCTCAAGCCTCACAGAAGAAATGTGATGGTAAAAGGAAGTTGAAGCACAAGTGATAAGGTTAAAAACATGAGTGAGTCTTCAGAAGAGTTTAAGACATAGCCCAAGAGAGAAAGCACAACTATCACATATGTTTGGGGACATTGAAGAAGATAGGTTCTAACTATCATTTAGGGTTTGGATTGTCAGGCACAAATTTGAGAAAATATGGTCATGGGGTATCAGGTTGGACAGCCATTGGACAAAGAGAGTTTTCCTTTTTTTATTTTTTAAGAGAGAAATGGAACGTTATTTTGTTTTTATTTTTTATGGAAACACATGATTGTACATATCTGTGGAGTACAACATTGAATATCAATACCTCTGTGCAATCTGTGATGCTCAAATTAGGATAATTACTATACTCAACCTCATACACTGTAATCATTTTTTGTGGCCCTTTATCAATTTTGGTAGTGAGGGTTTGAGTTCTGCAGTTTCCTGTGCCATAGTTTAGGCTGAAAGCAACAGAACAATTGCCATTTAACCAAGAATGGGTAAGAGTCTCAGAGTCTCAGTCCAAATAAGTCTTGAGGATGAAAAAAAAATGGAATTCAGCAGCAATCCATCTGTGATTTGACAGCTGGGAATGTGAGGAGGCAATAGACAGTTCAGGAATTACTGGTATGGAAAGGTCAAGGACCAAATACTCCCAGTGCTTGGCATCATTCAAGCCCCATAGAACTTAGACACAAACCTGGGGAGAAGAGGAAAGAGCCTTGAATTGAGTACTTTTTCCCAGTGGAGAAATAGAGTTACAGAATAATAATGAGAATTGTAATTCTTGAATACCAGAATTTGTGAATTAATTGTCAAAATACCTTGAGTGCACGATAACTATTATTGTTCTCCAGGTGCATTATAATAGATCAACTGACTATACCTTTATTTATTTAATCATTTTCTTCTATTTATGTCTTAAGCTACAAAGTTTTATGGCAATTTGTTGCACAGCAGTAGATAATTAATATACAAAAAATCCACACTTACTCAAAAGGAGTCATATTTTTGTGATTCTTGATATATATTACAAAACTATTTTCA
>NW_007748291.1:1987-3856 GCF_000696425.1 Galeopterus variegatus
CACTTACTCAAAAGGAGTCATATTTTTGTGATTCTTGATATATATTACAAAACTATTTTCAAACTTAGAATTCTTTCATCTTTAGAAGCAGGAAAAAAAATTGGCTTAAGCAAGAAAGTGAATTTGTTGGCCCGTGAAATGGAGGTAGTCAAAGAAAATTTAAGCCAGTAGCTCAAACAATATTACCAAATGTCAAGTTTCTTTTCTTTGGTTTAGTATGCCTCATGTAATAATTTTCCATACTATCACCAATTTCCCTAGTGGTAGCAAAACTTCTGTACAAGTTGAAGATCTCACTGTTCCCCTTTACAACTTCCAAGAGTGGAGAATCTCTTCTGATAGCTACTACAGATGAGAGAAATGTTTTGATTCCCAGAACGCCTGTGATAATCATCTTGCATCTGTGTGGCTTTTACTGGGCTATATCCCCCACTTCTGCCCCAAGCTAGTTGCAATGGCTATTGGAAGATATTTTCTGATTGGCTTAAAGACCAGGTTTCATCCCTGAACCCAAAGTTGGAACCAATACTACTCAAACAATGATGGCTGAGAGCATAAAAAGGCATTTGCCCTCCCCCTTAAAAACTTCCAAGATCATCCTCTGAGAAAGAATGACTGTGAATACTAAGCAGCAAAAATAAATAAATAAGTGAACAAGCTTTGTGATATTACTATCCATGTAGTAAATACTAGTTGTACATAATTTTAAAAGTCAAGTAGTTTTAATATGTATAATAAGAGCCCTGACTGATGCCAGCAGTGCATCCTACCACCCTGCCACCCTTCAGAAAATGGCCCTGCCCACCAACCAGCATGAACTAACAGCTACAGCTCATTGGCCACCTTGCCAACCACAGCACTTCCTGCCACTGCTGCAGATATTGCTGCAGAATGAGTGGTCCACAGCAGCCACTGCCACAGCAACTACCACCACAAGGGTTGCCATACCAGCAGCCAGCCACTGCCATCTCATAGATGGCCCACTGTCTATTCATCAGCATAAAAATAAAGAGAGTCAATGTGGAAACAAGGGAAGAGGTGAGAGAGGACAGACCTGTGACCCAGTGGCCCAAACCACAGGGAAAGTTATCCTATCACAGGTGGTAGCACACCAGGGGGTGGGAGGTATGTGTGCACCTCACATACCTGCCTTCATCCAGGTACAGACACACATGAAACCGCAGAGTGTACAGAAACCCAGGATACCCAAACAGAGTAAGGAAGAACATCCCCAATCACCACCAGCACATCCCCAAACTAGGGGAAGCAAAGTCACAGGGAAAGCCTCTGCCTGCAGGAAGGAAGAAAAGAAAACCCACAGTGCATCACCCATTCAAATGAGGAACACCAGTATACCCCACTGCAGGATCAGGGGATGCTAGCCAGGGTGAAAACATGCCCACACATGGTCACCCATCACAGCAAAAGAGTTACAGGGCACTCAAGTACTCCCCCTAAGAACTTAAGAGATTGTCTAAATCCTGGAGAAACCAACATGATGTCACCAAACTAAGCAAAGTGTCACTAAGTGCCCCTGGTGCAAGGCCACGGAGGCACTCACATGCAATCCCAACATTGAATTGGGTGGAAGAATCCACATGGAGACTGCATTACTGTGTCTACCTGGAAGCAACAATAAAACACCCCATTCAATGGTCATTATCAAAAATACCTACAAGAGGAATTCCCTCTCCTCAATGTGCACTTCAGAGTAATAGAGAAAGCAACTGCTCTACCAGTTGACTAGACAACAATGTAGAGATACAAGGAATACAAAAAACAAAAACAAAAAAGGAAATATGAAACCACTGAAGGAATATAAGTACCTCAAGTACCTCGTATAGGGCAAGAAGTCCTTGAAATGACTGA
>NW_007748291.1:4312-5229 GCF_000696425.1 Galeopterus variegatus
CCACCAGACTAACAGCAGACTTCTCAACAGAAACCCTAAAGGCCTGAAAAGAATGGAATGATATATTCAAAATACAACAATGAAAATATTTCCAGACAAAAATACTATACCCAGGAGGGATATCCTTTACAAAAGAGGGACAAACAGTGTATTACCCAGGAAAACAAAAACTATGAAAGTTCATCACTACATGAATATCCCTACAAGAAATTCTCAAGGAAGTACTGCATGTGGAATCTGAAAAACAATAATCACTATCATGAATACATGCGAAAGAAAACAACCCACTAGTAGAACAAAATGCAAACAAAAAGAAAGAAAATTTCTCTAATCACCTCGGAAAAACCAACAAACATAAAACACAAGCAATAAAAGGGGAAGAAAGGAACAAAAGATATTTAAAATATGCACACAAAAATCAACAAACTTCCAAGAGTAAATCAATGCCTTTCAATAATAACCCTAAACATAAATGGATTAAATTCCTCACTCAAAAGACACAGACTGACCGATTGGATTAAAAAGGTAGACCCAACAATGTGCTGTCCTCAGGAGACTCACCTCACCTTTAAAGACATGCACAGACTAAGAATGAAAGAATGGAAAATGATATACCAAACAAATGGAAATAAAAAACAAATAGGAGTAACTATTATTATATCAGATAAAGTAGACTTTAAACCAAAAACCATTAAAAGACACAAAGAAGGAAATTATAATGATAAACTAATGTATCCATCAAGAAGACATAAATATATATGCATCCAACATCTGAATACCCACAAAATAAAGCATAAATTACAAGACCTAAAAAAGATAAACACAAATACAACAATAGCTGGGGCCTGAACGACACTGTTTTAACATTAGAGAGATCATCTAGGCAAAAAAAACCAACAAAGAAACACAGGATGTAA
>NW_007748291.1:6818-7997 GCF_000696425.1 Galeopterus variegatus
GCAAGAATGTTTCAACATTCACCAAGTCAATAAATGCAATATACCACATCAACAAAATCAAGGACAAAAACCATATGATTATATCAATAGATGCAGAAAATCATTTGACAAAATTCGACATCCCTTCATGATACAGACTTTCAGCAAATTAGGTATAAAAGGAAAGTATCTCAACACAATAAAAGCCGTATATGACAAACCCACCACCCATATTATCCAGAATGGGGAAATGTTGAAAGGCTTTCCCTTAAGAATAGGAACAAGACAATGACTCCCACTCTCACCACTTCTATTTAACACAGTATTGGAAATACCAGCAGAAAAATCAGACAAGAGAAAGAAAGAAAGGGCATCCATACTGGAACAGATGAAGTTAAACTGTCCCTGCTTGGAGAAGATATGAGAAAACAATCCTAGTATTCATATGGAATGAAAACAAAAACCCGAGGAGATAAAGTAAATCTCAGAAAAAAAAAAGTCAGAGGTATTACACTATATAACTTCAAATTATACTACAAAGCTGTAGTAACTAAAAGCAGCATGGTACTGGCATAAAAGCTCACAAATGGAACTGAATAGAAAACTGGGAACTCAACTGATCTTTGACCTACAGCTAACGGGTCTTTGACAAAGCCACCAAGAGCATTCTTTGGGGAAAGACTGCCTCTTTGATATATGGTGATGGGAAAACTTGGCACCCATATATAGAGGAATGAAGCTAGACCCATACCTCTCACCATATAGCAAAATCAGCTGAGAATGGATTAAAGATTTAAATACACATTCTGAGACTATGAAAATCCTAAAAGAAAATATAGGGGAAACACTTCAGGAAGTAGGACAGGGGAAAACTTTATGAATATGACCCCAGAAGTACAGGGAAGAAAAGGAAAAATTAACAAATGTGATTCCATTAAACTAGAAAGCTTCTGCACAACCAAAGAAACAGTTAACAGAGTGAGAAGACAACCTACACAGTGGGAGAAAATATTTGCATCCCACAAAAGACTAATATTCAGAATATACAAGGAATTCAACAACTAACAATAAAAAACAAACAACAAGGTTAAAAAATGGGCAATGGAGCTGAATAGGCATTTCTCAAAGGAAGATATATAACTGGCCAAAAGATACATGAAAAAATGTTCAACATCACTAAACATAAGGGAAATGCAAATC
>NW_007748291.1:9496-12582 GCF_000696425.1 Galeopterus variegatus
GAGAGAGAGAGAGAGAGAGAGAGAGAGAGAGAGAGAGAGAGAGAGAGAGAATCATAATAATACATTAAACTTTCCAAAAAAAAAAAAGAGAGATAACAGACTGGTTATTAGAGATGGAAAACTGTTGGGGGGGGGTGTTGGGAGAAACTAGTTAAGGGTCACGATGATAGATTACATTCTGTAAACATGAGTTTACTAATTATCCTGATTTGACCACCTCATATTCTACACATGTATTGATATTCGATTCTATACCCCACAAATATATAATCAATTATCTTACTATTAGAAAAATGCATTTCTATAATAGAGATTTTAAGCATTTTTCATATATATATATATGTTGGCCATTTGTATGTTTTCTTTTAAGAAATGTCTCTTCAAGTTCATTGCCCATTTATATTAGGATTTTTTTTCTTGTGATTGAATAGCTTGAGTTCCTTTGTTATTTTAAATATTAGTCCCTTATCCAATGTGTAATCTACAATTACATTTTCTCAATCCATGGAATGTCTCTTCACTCTGTTGTTTGTTTCCTTTGCTGTTCAGAACCTTTCGAGTTTAATACAATCTCATATGTCCATTTCTGCTTCTGTTGCTTGTGATACTATTTAACAAATCATTGCTCACACCAATATCATGAATGTTTTCCCTTGTGTTCTCTTCTACTAGTTTTATAGTTTGGGGTCTTATATTTAGGCCTTAAATCATTTTTAACTGCTTCTACTACAGGGGATGAAATGAGTCAATTTTCATTGTTCTGTATGTGGATATCCAGTTGTGAAAGGTGGATATCCACATAGAACTTATTGAAGATACTGTCCTTTCTCCAATGTGTTCTTGGCACCTTTGTCAAAAATCAATTGGCCATAGATGTGTGGGTTTATTTCTGCATTGTCTATCTATACTATTGTCAATGTGTCTTTTTTTATGCCAGCTCAAATACTAGAGCTTTCTGATATATCTCAGTTTTTTCCCTAGAATTTATATTTAGAGAAAATTTAGATTTATGAAGTAATTGAGCAGAAAACACAGATAATTCCCATACCCACTCCACCCCGCCCCCAAAACACAGTTTTCCTTATTATTAACATGTTACATCAGTGTGGTACATTTATTACAATATTGAACCAGTAATGATATGCTACTATTAACTAAATTTTATGGTTGGGTTCTGTAATATATTTTGAAATCTAGAAGTGTAATGTCTCAAGCTTTGTCCATTTTGGTCAAGATTGTTTGGCTTTTTTGGCCTTTTATGGTTTCATGCAAATGTTAGAAATGTTTTTTTTTTTTTCTGTGAAAAATAACATTGATGTTTTTGAACAGGTTGCATTAAATCTCTAGATTTTTTTGGAAAGTAGAGTGCAATAAACGTCCCCCCACCCAACTCACTGAAGCTTAATACCCATTTTAATTGTTGAGGCTGGGAAATCCTATTATTAAAAGTGAAAGGCAGGGCCTTGAAGAAGTTATTAAGCTGATAGTTTAATGGCAGTCACAGGCATGGTTCTGAGTGCTTTAAAAGAAGAGCACGTGAGAGTCTGTGCTTCCACTATTTTGCATTGTGACACGATTGGGTCACTGTCACCACCACTAGATGAATTCCCTGGACTTTGAACTTACCAGCCTTCAAAATTATAAGTAATAATATTTTTTTTTCTTTATAAATCACCTAGTAACACGTACTTTGTTGGAAGAAACAGAAAAGAACTAATACAGGTAGTATGAATGTTTTAACAATAGTTATTTTTCTAATTCGTGAACATGGGATATATTTCCATTTATTTGTTTCCTCTTCAATTCCTTTCATTAATGTTTTATAGCTTTCAGTATACAGGTCTTTCATTTCATTAAAAAAAATTACCCCTAAACATTTTATTTTTATGCTATTGTAAATTGAATTGTTTTCTTAATTTCTTTTACAGATAGTTCATTGTTAATGTATAGAATTTCTACTGATTTTTTTAAAATTTAATTTTATTTTGTCAATATACAATTTGGTTGATTATTGTGGCCCATTACTGAAAACTTCCTCCCTCCTGTCTCTCCCCCCTCCCTCCCAACAACCTCCTTTCTGTTCTCTTGTCATATCAACTTCAAGGAATTGTAATTGTTGTGTTGTCTTCCCGCCCCACCTCCTCCAGGTTATTTGTGTATTTATTTATTTATTTTTAGATCCCACAAATAAGGGACAACGTTAAATTTCTCTTTCTGTGCCTGACTTGTTTCACTTAACATAATTCTCTCTAGGTCCATCTATGCTGTTGCAAATGGCAGTATTTCATTCTTTTTTTATAGCAGAGTAGTATTCCACTGTGCAGATATACCAAATTTTCCATATACACCTCATCTGATGATGGACATTTGGGCTGGTTCCAACTCTTGGCTATTGTAAAGAAGGCTGCAATAAACATTGGAAAACACGTATACCTCCAACTTGAAGATTTCCGNAAAAGACTAATATTCAGAATATACAAGGAATTCAACAACTAACAATAAAAAACAAACAACAGAGTTAAAAAATGGGCAATGGAGCTGAATAGGCATTTCTCAAAGGAAGATATATGACTGGCCAAAAGATACATGAAAAAATGTTCAACATCACTAAACATAAGGGAAATGCAAATCAAAATCTCTTTTAGATGTCTTCTTACCCAAGTTACATGAGCTATTATAAAAAAGACAGAATAACAAATGCCGGGGAGGATGCAGAATCAGGGGAACTCATCCACACAGTTGTGGGGACTGTAAATTAGTACAGCCATTACAAAAAACAGTATGGATGTTTCTCAAATAACTATAGATAGAACAGTTGTATGATCCAGCAATCCCAGTATTGGGAATATTTCCAAAGGATTGTAAATCATCATGATGAAGGGATAACTGCACTCCCATGTTCATTGCATCTCTCTTTACAATAGCCAAATTATGGAACCATCCTAAGTGTCCACTGCCGGATGACTGGGTAAGGAAAATGTGGTATACTGGGCCGGCCCGGTATGCAGTGCGCCACTTGGGAGCGCGGTGGCGCTCCCGCCGAAGGTTTGGATCCCACATACAGACCGGTTCCCGCTCACTGGCTG
>NW_007748292.1:0-266 GCF_000696425.1 Galeopterus variegatus
CATTCTTTTTTATAGCAGAGTAGTATTCCACTGTGTAGATATACCACAGTTTCCTTATCCATTCATCAGATGATGGGCATTTGGCTGGTTCCAGCTCTTGGCTATTGCATATAGAGCTTTAATAAACATTGGAATACAGGTATCCCTTTCACATGATGACTTTCATTATTCTGGGTATATTCCCAGCAGTGGGATCACCGGGTTGTATAGTAGATTTATCTGTAATTGTTTGAGGAAACTCCATACCATTTTCCATGAAGGCTGCA
>NW_007748292.1:2273-3151 GCF_000696425.1 Galeopterus variegatus
CCTCGTAGAATGAGTTTGGGAGAATGGCCTCTGTTTCAAACTTTTGGAACAATTTGTAGAGAATTGGCATTGGTTCCTCTTTGAAGATTTTGTAGAACTCTGCAGTGAACCTGTCCAGTCCTGGGCTTTTCTTTGTTGGGAGTCTTCTGATAACAGCTTCAATCTCTTTTATTGTTATTGGTCTCTTCAGATTTCCTACATCTTCTTGGCTCAGTTTTGGTAATTTGTATGCATCCAGAAATTTATCCATTTCCTCCAGATTTTCAAATTGGTTGGCATATAGATGTTTATAGTAGTCTCTAATGATTCCTTGTATTTCTGAGGTGTCATTTGTAATATCGCCTTTTCTCGTTTCTAATTTTTGTTATGTGGGTCTTCTCTCTTATTTTCTTAGTCTTGCTAAAGGTTTGTCAATTTTATTAATCCTTTCAAAGAACCAACTTTTTGTTTCACTGATCTTTTGTATTGTTTTTTGGGTTTCTGTTTCATTTAGTTCTGCTCTGATCTTAATTATTTCTTTCCGTCTACTAACGTTAGGTTTGGATTGTTCTTGTTTTTCTAGATCTTTAAGGTGAAGTGTTAGGTTATTTGCCATCTTTCCTTTATTCTGAAGTAAGCATTTAATGCAATAAATTTCCCCCTTAAAACTGCTTTTTGTGGTATCCCACAGGTTTTGGTATGATGTGTCATTATTTTCATTACTTTCAAGAAATTTTTTGATTTCCTGTTTAATTTCTTGGTCCTACATTTCATTAAGTAGAATGTTGCTTAATTTCCATGAGTTTGTACAGTTTTCAGAGATTGTTTATATTTTTATTTTTTATTTTTTTGTCTTTTTTTGTGACCGGCAACGGATCGCAACCCTCAGTGTCGCGCCC
>NW_007748292.1:5887-6300 GCF_000696425.1 Galeopterus variegatus
ATCAGAATTTTTTTCTTCTGCTTGCTCTAACCTGCTGCTTAGGCTCTCAGTGTGTTTTTTTTTATTTCACTGAATGCATATTTCTGTTCCAGGAGTTCTGCTACATTCTTTTTTAAAGTATGTCCTGTGGGTTGGGCCACTGGGTCATGGGTCTTCACTTGCTTACCTCTCTCCCTTGGCTTCACTGGTTACTCTCCTTGTGTCAATGCAGTAGAGTGGTCTATGGGCTGCTTGCACAGTGGTTGTGGCTGCTACTGTGGTAGCAAGCTGCCTTTGTAGCAGAAGTGGCTGTGGTAGTGGCTGCACTGGATCACCTACATGGCAGCACTTCCTGTCATCTGCTGGTCTGGCAGAGGGCTGCCCATGTCTCCTGATGTCCCTGGACATGCTTCTTGCCATCTGCTGATCTTGGG
>NW_007748292.1:11617-11949 GCF_000696425.1 Galeopterus variegatus
TAGACAAATAAAAGTACAGATTGCGCACAGATAAAGTAAAAACACCGAGTGACACTCAAATGATTGAAATCAAGGAAATGCTGCAGTAAATCATTACATGTACCGTCATGCTAAATGTGCATTGCCAAAGAAAATGAATCGGACATCATTGCCCTCAAAAACGCACAGCTTAGAAGAGTTTGCTTGGAGTCCGGTTCACAAAAACAAAATACATGGTGCCTACATCAGTAATATCTTCTGAACTACATCTACATTGGGCAAATGTTTTTCTTACCACTGTTTCTTATAAAAGAATAATTAATTTAAACTTCAGTGGTGCTTAACAGATTTCA
>NW_007748293.1:0-756 GCF_000696425.1 Galeopterus variegatus
GAACAGCTTGTTTGAGTACATGTATGCTTCTGGTGTATGTGCATGTCTGGTTTGTATGTATTAGGTGTGGTGCCGTGTGTGTCTGTGGTGTGTGAGTTGTTGTGAGTGTAATGTATGTAGAGGAGTTCATTTTTCTGAAGAGGAGGCTTAGCTTTCTTCTGAGTCTCAGAGTAGACTTAGGACACGACTTACACCAGGGGAAAATAAATGAAGATTGAATGAATGCCTATAATTTTAGTTACCTGAGTAACACTATCTTAAAGTATGTGCTTTATTAATATTTGGTGATGAAAATTTACATATATGTGTGTGCACGTGTGCTATTTTAGTATAACAATATTTGTTACTGAGATTTTACATTTTAAAATAGTAAGAAACCAAAGAAATTATATAAATAACTTATTCAGAGTGTTTAAAATGGCTGCACTTTTTTTCAGATTAAATATTTTTTTATTATGGTAAAGTATACATGCTACAATATTTATCATTTTTACTAACTGTAAGTGTGCAATTCAGTAGCATTAAATGTATTCACAATGTTGTGTAACCATGACCACTTTCTAAACTCTAAAACATTTTCAAAATCTCCAACAAAAAATCTTTACCCATTAAACAGTATCTATCCATTTCCCTCCCCTTCCAGCCCCTGATAACCTCCATTCCACTTTATGTCACTTTATGTCTATTATGGGTACCTCTTATGATTGAAGTCATACAATATTTGTCCTTCTGCCTGGCTTATTTTACTGAAAAAAA
>NW_007748293.1:5816-6078 GCF_000696425.1 Galeopterus variegatus
TTTTGAGTCTGAGTCCTATGGATGAAACACAGAGTGTACCTGAACTCAGAAAGCTCCTGACAACAATGTGTGATTATATGTGTGTTGATATTTAAAGGGAGTAGATAACCTCATTTTTCTAAGGAAGATACCTGGCTTTCATTACTAAAGATTCTAGACACAGGACCTCATGGAGGTGGTTGAAAAACAGAAATCTGCTTCGAACAGCTTGTTTGAGTACATGTATGCTTCTGGTGTATGTGCATGTCTGGTTTGTATGTAT
>NW_007748293.1:11719-11949 GCF_000696425.1 Galeopterus variegatus
TTCACTCTCAATCAAGTGCTACAATATGTAATTGTACATTATGCTTCCAGGAGAAAAGAAAGTATGACGCAGACCTTCATGTTCTGGAAAACTGAGTGCTTTTTTTGTTATCATATCTCTTCATCAGATCCTCATCATCTGTTCGTGAGAAAATCCCTCATTTGAGGGATTTTGAGTCTGAGTCCTATGGATGAAACACAGAGTGTACCTGAACTCAGAAAGCTCCTGAC
>NW_007748294.1:0-387 GCF_000696425.1 Galeopterus variegatus
ATTTTCAAATGTTCCTCTTTCAGTTTGATTATGTTCTTTGTTTCAGAGTGTATTTGTTTGATATTAATATACTTATTTCAATTTTTTTTTTTGACTGGTAAGGGGATTGCAACTCTCAGCATGGTGTTGTCAGCACCACGCTCAGCCAGTGAGTGCACCGGTCATCCCCATATAGGATCCCAACCCACGGCCTCGGTGCTACCAGTGCTGCACTCTCCCAAGTGGGCCATGGGGCTGACCCCCTATATCAACTTTATATGGTTAGTACTTACATGGTGTTTTTTTCTCATTGTTTTACTTTTAATCTGGCTGTGTCTTTCAATTTGAAGGGCGTTTCCTGTAAACAGTTAATGATTGGGTCTTATTTTTTGTCTAGTTGATAATCTC
>NW_007748294.1:5772-6394 GCF_000696425.1 Galeopterus variegatus
TTTCCTATGAATACAAACTAAGTCAAGTTATATAATAGTATAGTGGTATTCAAACTTTTTATATCTCTACTGATTTCTTAATTTGCCTTTTCTATTAATTACTGAGGAAAAGTTGTTAATTCCTCCAACTACAATTGTCTTGAATTCTCCCCTAATTTCTGACAGCTTTTGTTTCTTAATTATGTGCATATTTGTTTGTGATTTATTTGGCTTCTTGATGAATTGACCATTTTATCATTTTCAAATGTTCCTCTTTCAGTTTGATTATGTTCTTTGTTTCAGAGTGTATTTGTTTGACATTAATATACTTACTTCAATTTTTTTTTTGACCGGTAAGGGGATTGCAACTCTCAGCATGGTGTTGTCAGCACCACGCTCAGCCAGTGAGTGCACCGGTCATCCCCATATAGGATCCCAACCCACGGCCTTGGTGCTACCAGTGCTGCACTCTCCCAAGTGGGCCATGGGGCTGACCCCCTATATCAACTTTTTATGGTTAGTACTTACATGGTGTATTTTTCTCATCGTTTTACTTTTAATCTGGCTGTGTCTTTCAATTTCAAGGGCGTTTCCTGTAAACAGTTAATGATTGGGTCTTATTTTTTGTCTAGTTGATAATCTC
>NW_007748294.1:11614-11949 GCF_000696425.1 Galeopterus variegatus
TAAAAGCCATATATGACAAACCAACTGCCAACATCATCCTGAAGGGGGAAAAATGTAAAGGCTTTCTTTAAAGAACAGGAACAAGACAAGGATGCCCACAATAACCATGCCTATTCAACACAGTATTGGAAATATTGGCCAGAGCAATCAGGCAAGAGAAAGAAATAAAGGGTATCCAAATTGGAAAAGACAAAGTCAAGTTGTCACTGTTCACAGATGACAGAAAAACCCGTAACCTCTACCAAAAAACTAGAGTTCATAAACAAATTCAGTCAAGTTGCAGGATACAAAATCAGCACACAAAACCAGTAGCATTTTTGTACATCAATAATGAA
>NW_007748295.1:0-881 GCF_000696425.1 Galeopterus variegatus
ACGACATGAATTCAAGAACAGGAGAGAAAGGCGAGATTGGTGTCAGTGTGTACCAGGGAGTGACAATAATGACAGGCCATGAGTAGTAAATGGAGTTATAAGGAAATTGAAGGCATCTGAGCAATTGTGCATTGTGCAAAAATGGTTGGGGCGTGGGAGGTCAAGGGGGCAACATTAAGAGTTCTCAATGAGGTCAAGGAAATGTTGCAGTTGGGATGCAGGTAGCATGTAAGTCTGTGTCAGAGAGAGGATCCTTGCAGTGGATTTCCAGGGTATCATTCTGGTGGGGTGACCATGGATGTGAGTCATGAGGTAAGACAGAGGATTAAAAACTCAGAAGTGAGGTGTAGGAACTGACAGAATTCCACCATTCTTCAGAGTGAGATGGGGGTAGGAATGGAGGAGAAGGCAGAGGGTCAGGAATGCAAGTCTCCAGTGAGTGAAGATTGAGGACATGGTCTGTAGATGAGAGCAGTAAGTGCAGTTGGGGGTGGGTTAGTGTGATGGTATTCACCTCAATGGAGTGGAGTATCCTGAGAGAACTTGGATGTGGCCATGGAGAGCAGCTCTAGAAAGTGTGGTGTTCTGTTTTACACTTAAATGTATAGTATGAGTTCCTGAGAGAGACTGAACCAATGCACTGCACAAATGTATCTTTGAAAGAGTTTATGCTTGTAAGGCTTAAATTAGATATAAGAGCAATTCAGAAATTCATTCTTTTATCATTAAGAGCAGTTTAATAACTATTGAACTTCCTCATTCTTTCTGGATGTCTAAATCTTCTGACTTAATTTCAGGATTCTTAGAAGGGTTTTTGCATCTTGTCTGCATTGATTTATAATCCCATTGCATGTCCAAGGGTTGCATGGAATCATATATTA
>NW_007748295.1:5771-6647 GCF_000696425.1 Galeopterus variegatus
TTCCTCATGTATACAATGTAAATAATGACAGCACCTACTCCAAAGAGTTGTGAAAATGCTGTGAGCTAATACACACTGCATTTAGCCCAATGGTTCTCTCCTCAATAAATGTCAGCTGTTATTTTGCAGTTATCCTGTGAGCCTATATTAACTCACAATGAAAGCTTGATAGTGCCACAGTAATACACTACTTTTGTGCAATTGCCTTAATTTTTCTGGCATGACTTGTGTATTCCCACATTATGCCTTTATCCATGCTATTTCCTTTATTTGGAATACCCATTAACCACCTCTCCACCAAACTATCAAGCTTAACACAAATTTCATCTCCTTCAGGATGCTTTCTCTGCCTTACCCAATTCTATCCACTCTGATCTTTTCCCTCATCCTTCATCCACTTACCATTTACTTGTGCAATGTATGATACATTATCCTGAATCACCTGCATAAAGTAAATCAACTAACACTGGAGTTACTCCTGCCAGTGGCATGTGTAATTATATTGTACTGGAAATATAATGCCCTTATATGTGAGTGAGAGATCCATCTTCATAAACAGGAAGAGGCTATTCCATCCCCAAAGTGGTTTACAAATCCACTCCCATTACCACAGCAAGAAGGAAAACACTAATCACACAAGGAGAATGCAGCCGTCAACACAGGGGTCTCAGATCACAGCAGAGAAACTCTGGCAGAATACTGTATTTTGAGGAAGTGAGTAAGCAAAGACTGAAATAGGGGCCCTGAAGCATGGAGTAAACTGCCCTGGGCCAAAAGCGATGAGAACATCACAGGATACACGGAGGAGTAGACTGGAGATCTGTTGACAGGGCCTCCCTGGCCAGGGCTTATATGTTCCTTAGTAGAGAGGAACTG
>NW_007748295.1:11693-11948 GCF_000696425.1 Galeopterus variegatus
CAGAAAAGTCTCCTGATGCTCCTAATTCACTAGTTAATGTATGAAGATTTCCCACTGGGTAGGTAAAAGAGGCAATGTGTTTTCAAAACAAGCACATGGTCTCTCTTGAATTGAACTATCTGGGTTTGTATCCTAAGTCTGCTACTTAGGAACGTGTGACCTCGAGCAAATTGTTTAAACTCCACAGGCCTTAGTTCCTCATGTATACAATGTAAATAATGACAGCACCTACTCCAAAGAGTTGTGAAAATGCTG
>NW_007748296.1:0-230 GCF_000696425.1 Galeopterus variegatus
GAAATGTAAGAGATATTATCATTTTATTGATTTACATTAAATTGGATGTATTTTTTCTAGATTCAGTGTACATTTAAAAATCTTTGCATCGTTTATCATTTTTAATAACAAAAAATAACTAAAATAAAGAACCAGCAGTTTAACTGTTAATATAGAAAGATGATGTTAACCCTCCACTATCATTTCCTTCTTCCAAGACCAGAGATTTCCAGATCCAAGTGATGACTGTC
>NW_007748296.1:2257-5117 GCF_000696425.1 Galeopterus variegatus
AAAATAAATAAGAATAAATTAGGAAGCTCTTGACCTAGACTCAAAATTCCATTAAAAAAATCCCTTAACTCTCCTGTTCCTCATTATTTCTGTTTTGTTGCCGTTTGCCTTCAGAATGCCACTGAAAAAATAAACAAAGAAATCAATACCCACTGAAAAATAGATGCAAAAATGAAGCTTTGTAAATTTACCAGAAAAATAACTCCCTTCCTTTATTTTATTTTAGGATGTTCACCTTAAATGAAGCCTGTTTGCACCTCTTGAGTTTTGTCCTAGGCCCAAATAAGTTATAAGGGACACAGATCATTTGATGTAAATAAATTCTCCTCTTGGAACTTCTATTCCTCTTTATTCTGCCCCATTACATCAGCAGATGTCCCCAGGATCAGCAGCTCCTGACTTTTGTATTGCATCTGGCAATCTGAGCACCAGCTGTGGACTTCACTACTTGCTCTCACTCTGGAGAAAAGATATGATGCTATTGACAACTGTACAGCAGCTGCACAAATAGGAGTTGGTGGTGGAGGACCTGGACTTTCTTCCAAGGCCACTGGAAAGAGACTTCCATCTCCCTGATGAGTTCACAGAATCATATCATGTTAATGTTTAATGTTAGTTGAAATAAAAACAGTACCCAATTGATACAGGTTAACTTGTAGAAGAACAGTTATTCACACAAATATGTGTTCAGTGAAAAAAACACAAGTAGTATTTTACCATTTCATTTATAATTTATGTATTTTTTCTCTGCATATCTGTAAAATAAACTGGACCTCTATTGTAAACAAAGTGTTCAGAGTAGTAATGTCAGCACTGAGTAATTGGATATTTTGTAATCCTGTAATAAATTTCAGTAATTGAATTAGGTTAATTGCATATTGTATTTATAAAATACATTGAGTGTTATACTTCAAAATATCCTAGGAATAAAACAACTCATTTACAGCACATAATTTTCAGCAGGATTTTTTCATACATTACTAATTGAACACAGTTTTTTTTAAATTACTATTTTTAAAATATTTATTGCTCTCTATAACCTCAAATAACATCTTTGATGTTCATAGGATATATTACTAATCAGAACCTCTCAATCATTGCCCAAATCTCTTCCCAATTCTGTGTACTTGATTAAAAACCTATTAGATACATTCATAGCTATAAAAGCTAAAAAACTCATGTTATATAAAATTGGATTCACTGCCCATTTTTCACATACATGTATAAGGAAAAAAAACCCTTAATTATTTTTTTTCTCGTGTTTTTCTTTAAAGGCACTTATTCAATAATCTTTACATATTACCAGCAATCCATTATTTGTTTGTACTTTCTTTGTTTTCATTTTTGGAAAACGATAAAAATATAAGAGAAAGTTTAAGATAAGAGCTTGTACTTTGAAGTGAGACAGGCATGGGTTCAAATCTGTATACTTTGATTGACTTGTTACCGCTGAGATCTTAGTCAGCTTAGTTAACGGTGTCGTTCTCTGTTTACTCATCTCTTTACCACAGTTTAATATATACATTTTAAGATTGTATTTACATACCTATATCTATACTGTATGTGTATGTATGTCTGTTCGTATGTATAGATGTATATGTATGTATATATGTGGATATGTATCTAATATCTATAGTAGTAGTATGTGTGTGTATATGTATGTGTGTATGCATATATGTATATGTGTCTGTGTATATGTAGGCATGTATTTTATATCTATAGTATATGTGTGTATGTATACATGTATGTGTGTATGTGTGTTTATATATGTAGATATCTATATCTACAGTATGTGTGTGTATATATGTATGTATGTATGTATGTATATGTATGTGTGTATAAATATATGCCTGAAATTGGTTGAGAAAGTTTCTAAAGTCATAGTGAGCCCACTCTCAGGGACTAAACCCCTGGTTCTGAAAGAGAAAATGGCATGGTTTATTGACTCATGTCATGTAACAGAATCTCCATGCCCAATCATCTATTCTGTTTAGATCCTGATCACCTAGTAGGTTGGACTCCAGTTGCAGATCCTAGACTCAGGCCATTTTTGTAGTTCTCTGCACAGCCATCTTAGGCCTTATTTTTCACAGCCCTGTCTTCGCTCTTGGTTAGAGCTGCATAGACATTTTTTACTGGACTACCCTTGCTAGCCACTCCATTTCCATGTTCAGGCCAGATACCTGAAACTATACCATTAATCTGAATCCAAGACCCTCCATTCCCAAGAAGTGAATGTAGATAATTAATCCCAGAGCACTTCATTTTATGTGATCTTGCATGGCCCTATCCCAATATCATCAGCTGAAATAGCACACTTAGCTACAAAGGAATCAATATATACCTATTTTAATGAACCCATACTCTTCAAAGGATATTTCCTATTCAGTGTAAGTGCTTAGATCTCCTCAACTGCATGATGCTATTCCAGTCTTCACTACTGAAAGCCCACATGAGCCTGAGCCCTACCTCACCACTGATGTCTGTAGACAAATCCCTTCTTGTAAAAACATATCTCACTGCAGGGAACAAGACTGCAGTCTAGAATTACAACCTAGCATACATTTTTTTTTTTATTATCAGAAGGCTTTTTCTCTAGGTTATCCTTGCTCCCACCACTCAACCTCATCTTTGGGTGTAACACTTTTTTTTACACTTTCCAGCCACACCTTTTCTATGGATCATGCCCCATAGACAACTAACTTATCATTCCACCATTGATAGATTCCACTTTCCATACCTGGCTCCAGAGCATAGCTCCTTTCAGAAATGCTAACCATTTCCTTGCCAATCAAGATGTTTCAGACTCAATGTATTTTTGATAAGATATTTTGTGAGCCAGATTTTAATTTAGAGAATA
>NW_007748296.1:7180-9606 GCF_000696425.1 Galeopterus variegatus
AAAGAGATAGACATGATGTGAGGGTTGTGAGCAAGCCCACCTCCAGTGTTAGGTTTTGGCCTTCTCTGTGGTTGAAGCCTCATTACTCACAGATTTGGGAAACATTCATATTAAATTGATTTCTACAGCAGTTAAAACCAACAGTCAAGAACAGACACTGTTAAAGGGTTGTCATGCCCAATTTTATACTAACCTAAGCAAGCAATTTTCTGCTAATAATTTTTCTAAAGGCATTTTTGACTTCTTTGTTCCTTAGGCTGTAAATTAGGGGGTTCAACATAGGTATAATTAATGTATAGAACACAGAGGTCACTTTGTCAATGTCCAGTGAGCTGTGCTGGGGCGCAAATAAATGAAGATGAGGGCACCGTGATAAGCAGTGACCACAATGAATGAGGTGGGAAGCACAAGTGGAAAACCCTTTTTTTCTTCCCTCTGCAGAACTGGTTTTAAGAATACCTGCTACAATGCACATATAAGAGAGAACTGCTAGAAGACAGATAGCTTCCACCAAACTACCAAAGACCTCCAGACTAATGTCATGCAAGTAAGTGTCAGTGCAGGACAGAGAGAAGAGTGGGGAGATATCACAAAAAAATGGTTAATTTCTTTGGAGCAGAATGACAGCTGGAAAGTGTTAGTGGTATGAATAATTGAGCTCAGCGTGCCACCCAAATATGCTCCAATTGTAAGCTGGCAAGAAACCCTCTTGGACATAATAACTGTATAAAACAGTGTATTGTAGATTGCTATGTACCTTTCATATGCCATGGCAGCCAAGTGGAAAGATTCTGTGTCAACCAAAGAGCAGAAATAATATAACTGTGCAGCACAGCCATTATAGGAAATGGCCTTCTCATCAGAAACCAAATTTATAAGTAATTTGGGGGCAATGACAGAAAAGTAGCATGTATCTATGAATGACAACATGCAGAGAAAAAAGTACATAGGAGTGTGCAAGTGGGAACTGACCATGATTAGTAAAATCATCCCGAGGTTCCCCATCAGGGTAACCGAGTAAGTAGAAAGAAACATAGCGAAACGAAGACTCTGAAGTTCTGGATGGTCACTGAATACCAGGAGAAAGAACTCAGTTTTCACGGTGCCATTATCCAACTCCATCATCTACAATGCTTATGATTTTCTTGAGTCATGACAAATCAATGATGGAAATTTTAATAATAACCTGGACAATGACACACACACACACATACACACAAAAGGAAAAGGTCAACATAAAGAAAACAATGACTCTAACTCCACTTGGGCATCAGACAGCAACAACACATGTCTGCATTTACTATAGTATAGTACATACATTTTCATATTTTAAAAATTAAGTTGTAATTTACCACCTGTATTTCTTAAAGCTATTTTTTCCTTATTAAATAGCACCACCTTCAAATCAATTGCTGAACTCTAAACGTGGGCTTCATCCTTCATTTCTGCAAATCTCCGGTCTACCACCAATGTCAAATGATAGTGACTAAACACCTCGCTATACCAAACTCCGAAGCAGTAGCCTCTGCCCTCCTGTGTGTCGTCCGCGTTTACTTCCAAAACAGATAAAAGCCTGGCTCTTCTAGGCATTTTTCACTTTGAGATGTGGTTTTCCTTCTGAAGAACCAGGGAACTCTTAGAGTTGTTTGAGGTCCTCTGATAAAATAGAAGCAAACAAAATTCTGAATTAGCTATTTAAGTGACTGAGTCTGAGCTCTGTCATTCAGTATTTATGAAACCTTGGGCAGGCCAATTACTGAGTTTCAGTTTCCTTATCTATAAAATGACAATGAAAGTACCTTTCGCATCAAGTTATGTGTTAAATAAATTTCCTTCTTCAGCCTCAATATCCCCACTATTTTGTTCATTTACTGCTATAAAGTGGCATCATGTGAATTCTAGCTTAATCCAGACATTTGTTTTCATTTTTAAGTGTGAAATCCAAGGTATGGAATAAAACCAGACAAATCCACATCTTTACAAATTTTCTATATTCAACCCAGACATGTACATTAATGGTAGCCAGGAAAATTTCCTTGATCTCACTAGCATAAAAACCAAACCAAAACAAAACAAACAAAAAAAAAAAAAACTTTTACACAGGCTTATCTATCTATCCCTCTAAATTATGTCTGCCTCTCATTGTCCTTGCTGTAGTTTGCAACTATGTAAATTGTAGATAACCAGTGACAATGCAAATGGTACTTGTCCATACAAATGCAAATTTTGTCTAGTATAGAGACAATTAATATCCCTCTTCACTGTGGAAAAAAACTGTTTTGTATCCATTTGTAAATATGTTTATAAATTCCTCATCTGTAATATTGTCATTTTTAAAATTTCCTTTTGTACTAGTTGTAACAGATTAATTAGTGAATGAAGTAAGCAAAATAAGTGAACATGATCATTTTATATTTGTATGAGTA
>NW_007748296.1:11222-11948 GCF_000696425.1 Galeopterus variegatus
ATATTTACATTGATAACTTTCATATATCCATCCCAAACCATCTGTCCAGCTAAAATCTGACTATCAAATAAGCACATTTACATTTCATGTCAAAAATAAAATTAAATTGATACTACTTGCTACAACTTGTGTCTGTTCTATGATCCCGATCTTAGTATATGTCTACATTAACTATACTGCTGGCCAAAGTGAGAAACTTCCCTTAGCTCAAAACTAATCAAGAACCATTAACTCACTTTTGAAAATATAGAAAATATTCAAGCTTACCTGTTTAATATCGCCAATATTCCATTGCTTAAATTGACCCTTCTTTTCCTTAATTTGAACTTCTAAATTCACCTATTCCCATCTAGTCTCTCCCACTCTACTTCTAAAAATGCTTCAAAAGCCACACATATACCACAGTAGATTTATCAGTGCAAAATATGTTTTACTAGGTTGCCTTCTTGCTTAAACCGTTAAATGATTCTTTGTCTCCCATAAACTCAGCATTTAAATATTTTCATATTTGACATATGTTTATATATTCATCTCATATTTCCATCCCAGAAACTGGTCTAACAACATTACCAAAATCTTAACCTCCTGCCCTTCTCTCATTTGGTTTTCAGCATTAGAAAGTATCAACTCTGATGAAGTGACAACCCATCTGTTTCTGTTTATATGCATGGTGGACATGAATGAACAGACTAAGGAGCAGAGCAGTGGCTACTGCTGCGAAGGCCA
>NW_007748297.1:0-296 GCF_000696425.1 Galeopterus variegatus
TTAGTGTATTTTTACATTGAAGTAGTAAATTAAATAGTGGTCTACTTCATTATTTAAAAATTCATAATTATATGATCATAAATTTGTATACTTTATATCACTATATTAGTTTCCTAATGCTGCTATAGCAAATTACCTCACATTTAATGTCTAAAGCAACACAAATTTGTTATTCTCTTTCAGTTCTGAAGGCCAAACAAAAGTCCTACAGTTAAGTTGCTGGCTGGGCTGCATTCTTTCTGGAGGTCCTAGGTACCAAAGAGAATCCATTTTCTTGTCTTTTCCAGTTTTTAGAG
>NW_007748297.1:5638-6071 GCF_000696425.1 Galeopterus variegatus
TTGCTTGATTTCAAACTAATTTTTGTTGTCTTACATTAAAGCTGTTATTTAAAAATATGAAATTAAAATATCATATTGGTAAGATAATTTTCATATCATAATTAAAAAAGAAAAAACTCAAAAAAACCCAATTTCGCCAATATGTAACACAATTTGTTATATGCACAAAATATAGTCATAGCAGTCAATTCCTAAAATATCTTTTTATTTACATATGATGGAGGAAGTTAACACCTGCTTAGTGCTAGATTTTTCTGCTTTACTAGAGTCAATGTCTACGTAAAAGTTTATCTTCACTGTTGTGTTATACTGAAGCAAGTTGTTTTTATTTATTTATGACTACAGAAATTAATGGTTAAAGAGATAATTTGTTAGTGTATTTTTACATTGAAGTAGTAAATTAAATAGTGGTCTACTTCATTATTTAAAAATA
>NW_007748297.1:11185-11948 GCF_000696425.1 Galeopterus variegatus
AATTTAGGAATCTTAAAAAACTATTCAGTTATGAGAGCTCTGTTATATATGACAAGATGTGTTGGTGTATTAGAGAATGAAATAGTGGGATTCTGAATGTTAACATTATATTTGATGTATTAATTAATTCAACATAAAAAACCAAAATATACTCATACATAACCAAACTTTCTATGTGCAATCTGTATTCTCAGTTGCAGTTACTAAATTATTTTTTGCTTATTACTGCCTTTTATATAAATTTATAATAGATTGCTTCACATCGATTCCAATCTACTTAGTTTAATATGAAAAATTAGTGCACAAATTGTTAGTCTTCCAGATGAGAAGTAAATAAAATTTTTAATAATTCAAAATGATTTTAATATGTTATTTTTCTGGAAGGACCAGCAGTGTGAGGCAGGGTAAACTATTAAAATTTCTGACTGAAAATTTAGAAAACTAAGCAATGATGAATAATTCCAATTTCACAATACATCTTGTAAAGAGATGAGACATAACACATGCAGTTGGAGTTTTCTAAAGAGAAATTATAACACCTTTATCAACTCTGGATAAGCCTACATATTTGATCACAATCAGAACTAATGCTTATATGAGTACATTTTTTTTTTAAAGTGGGATCTAATAAATAAGCAACAATTTAGTATAAATCACTTTGTTGACTTTAGGACAACTAGAAAAGTATTTCACCAAAAGTAATTATTCAATCATTGTAGACAGTGACTTCATGGACACAGGAGGGCAATCAAAATAAGAGTTT
>NW_007748298.1:0-530 GCF_000696425.1 Galeopterus variegatus
GGTCTTTTAGAAAAAATTGAAGGAGAGAGAATACTTCCAAACTCATTCTATGAGCATTACACAAATACCAAAACCAGACCAGGACACAACAAAAAAAGAAAATTATAAGACAATATTCCCAATTAATATAGATGCAAAAATCCTCAGCAAAATACTAGCAAACCAAATCCAACATTATGTTATAAATATCATTCACCATGATCACATGGGATTTATTCCAGGGATGCAAGGATAGTTGAACATATAATGCCTCATATTAACAGGATCAAGAATAAAAACTGTATGATCATTTGAATAGGTGAAAAAAAAAAAGCATTCAGTAAAATTTAACGATCCTTCCTGATTAACAATTATCAACAAATTGGCTGTAGAAGAAACATACCTCAACACAATAAAGGTCATATATGATGAACACACAGCTAAACCCATCCAAAATAGAAAAAAGTGGAAAGATTTTTCCCTAAGTTCTGGAACAAAACAAAATAAGATAGAAAACAAAAAAGATATCCTCTTTAACCACTTTTATTTAC
>NW_007748298.1:2581-3101 GCF_000696425.1 Galeopterus variegatus
GGGGAATTCTCATACAGTGTTAGTGTGAATAAAAATTAGTATAGCCTTTATCAAAGATAGTATAGAGGTTCTTCAAAAAATTAAAAATAGAACTACAATATGATCCAGCGATCCCTCTACTGTGTATATATCCAAAGGAACTGAAATCAGTGTGTCAAAGAGTTATCTGCACCTGCATGTTTACTGCAGCACTATTCACAATAGCCAAGAGATGTAATCAACCTAATGTCCATCAACAGATAACAGAATAAGAAACTGTGGTATAGAAAGACAGCGGAACGCTACTCAGCTATAGAATAATAATGAAATTCTGTTATATGCGGCAATGTGGATGAACCTGGAGAATATCATGTTAGGTAAAATCATCCAGGCATGGAAAACAAACACTGCACAATCTCACTCGTATATAGAATTGTTATTCTCACAGAAGTAGACAGTATAATAGTGGCTCCCACGGGCTGGGGAGTGTAGGGGCGGGAGAGATGGGAAAGAATGGTCAATGAATACAAAGTTCCAGTTA
>NW_007748298.1:5178-5508 GCF_000696425.1 Galeopterus variegatus
TTATCCCTGGAGGCTCAAACCCTTCAGTAGACCATTGTTTCACACAAATATGACCAATGCTGAGACTCACATCAACTCGAGTGGGAGCCCCCTTGAAAAAGCAGCCCAGTCCCACATCCCAGATGACATTGCCCTGGCCCAACATCTCACTGCTGGAGGTGACAATGCTTTAGACAACATCACCCCAGCACAAGACCTCGATGATGGTGATGACTTTGCCCCTGAGCCACAGATGACTGCACCCCTTTCCCTAAACCTCCACCCAGTGATGCTCAGCAACCATCTCTCCCAAGACACAGGTGGACTCAGGGCATTTTTGCTTTTCTTTCT
>NW_007748298.1:5812-6108 GCF_000696425.1 Galeopterus variegatus
AGGAAACTGGAAAATCTAAAAGAAATAAAAAAATTCATAGACACATACAACTTGTCAATATCGGATCATGCAGAAATAGAAAACCTGAAAAGTCAAATAACAAGCAATATGAGTGAAGCATTAATTAAAAAAAAGAAAAACCTCTCATCAATGAATTGCCCGGGACCAGATATCAGATGGCTTCTCCAATGAGCTTTACCAAACAATTAAAAAGGAAATAATACTGACTCATCTCGGTCTTTTAGAAAAAATTGAAGGAGAGAGAATACTTCCAAACTCATTCTATGAGCATTACA
>NW_007748298.1:11729-11947 GCF_000696425.1 Galeopterus variegatus
TTTTTTTTTAAAGGATAGACAAAGTTGAGAAATCTTTGGACAGACTAAGAAAAAAAGAGAGAAGACTCAAATAAAATCAGAGATAAAAAAAAAGACATTACAACTAATACCACAGAAATACAAGGATCATAAGAAGCTTTTACAAAAACTATATGCCAGGAAACTGGAAAATCTAAAAGAAATAAAAAAATTCATAGACACATACAACTTGTCAATAT
>NW_007748299.1:0-261 GCF_000696425.1 Galeopterus variegatus
CTATATCATTCTTATTATTACTAAGGAAACAACATGTTCTTGGTAAATCAAGCGAAACTGTAGGAATGGGGAAAAAAGAAAGAAATCTGTAACTAGTTGTGATCAATTAGTTGTAAATACCACTGCACTCAGACCCACCGACTCCCTGGGAGACGTGGATAAAATTCCAACATAACAACTTTATTCCACACGTACAAGAACATGACCACAGCCACAATGGGTCAATGCATACATCACTAATAGGAAAGATCAATAACAAAA
>NW_007748299.1:5779-6116 GCF_000696425.1 Galeopterus variegatus
AATCCTACTACCCGGCCATTGCCTCAAGGAAGATGTTTTAGTTCCCAAATAAGGAAGGTTGTGTTAGATGACATCAAAGATTCCTTTTCTCTCTAAAATTCTGTGTTTTCATGTTATAATCCCTGCAATATCCTCTGGGACCTTGATCAATTGATCATTTCCTATTTCTCCTACATCTCCGAGCAGACCTGCTCCACCTGATCCTCTTTCTGCCTGCCAACATCTTCCAGTCACATCATTTTGAAGCACACACATAAAAAGAGAACAAAACAGATCAAAGAAAAAATCTTTACTAAACTATGCGATTTCCTCAATGTTGCCATTGTAGTTTTCAAAT
>NW_007748299.1:11730-11946 GCF_000696425.1 Galeopterus variegatus
CAGAGATTCTGGATTAAGAGGAAGACAAGTGTGTTATGTATTGCTTCTTTTAGCGTTTCAAAAATATGCCTGTTTTGTAAATGATATTTGTTTCGTCTAAGGCATTTATTTGTTTTGCAAGCTGTCAGAACAAATAAATGTGGAACTGTGGAACTTTTGAAGGACTGAAGCTTTTTATGCACGGATGTCTGTAGTTGTGAAAAAGCCACTAGGTAC